>NC_134445.1:2296205-2397344 GCF_030867145.1 Opisthocomus hoazin
TCCCAGGTATCCGGGATTCCCGGGAGTGCGGCTCAGCTGCCCACGGCCGCGGCGGGGTCCTCGGGGTACGGGGCTCAGGGTGCGGGGGGCCGGGGCGCAGGGGTGTCGGAGGCTGCTGCAGCGGGGGCACAGGGTGCAAGGGGCTGGGGTGCAAGGATGCAGGGGGAGCAGGATGCCGGGTGCTGGGGCGTAGGGGTACGTGGGTGCTGGGATGTTGGGGTGCAGGGGGTCAGGGTACATGGGTGCTGGGATGTCGGGGTGCTGGGGGTCGGGGTGGATGGGTGCTGGGGTGCGTGGTTTCTGGGGTGCTGCGGTGCAGGAGGTTGGGGTGAGTGGGTGCTGGGATGCTGGTGTGCCGGGGGTTGGGAAGTTGGGGCGCAGGGTGTTGGGTGCATGGGTGCTGGGATGCTGGGGTGCAGGAGGTCAGGGTGCAGGGGGTCAGGGTACATGGGCGCTGGGATGCAGGGGTGCAGGGAGTTGGGGTGCAGGGGTGCTGGGATGCTGGGGTGCAGGGGGTTGGGATGCTGGGGTGCAGGGGGTGCAGACTGCTGGGTTGCTGGGGTGCAGGGATTTGGGGTGCCAGGGTGCTGGGATGCTGGGATGCAGGGCGTCAGGGTGCATGGGCACTGGGATGCTGGGGTGCAGGTAGTTGGGATACTGGGATGCAGGGAATTGGGGTGCATGGGCACTAGGATGCTGGGGTGCAGGGGGTTGGGATGCTGGGGTGCAGGGTGTGCAGACTGCTGGGTTGCTGGGGCGCAGGGATTTGGGGTGCCAGGCTGATGGGGTGCAGGGAGTTGGGGTGCAGGGGTGCAGGGAGTTGGGGTGCAGGGAGTTGGGATGCTGGGGTGCAGGGGGTTGGGGTGCAGGGGGTCAGTGTGCATGGGCACTGGGATGCTGGGGTACAGGGGTGCTGGGATCCTGGGGTGCAGGGGGTCGGGGTGCTGGGTTGCTGGGATGCTGGGGTGCAGGGTGTCAGGGTGTTGGGATGCTGGGGGTCAGAGCACTGGGATGCTGGGGTGCAGGGCATTGGGGTGCAGGGGGTTGGGATGCTGGGGTGCAGGGGATCGGGGTGCTGGGATGCTGGGGTGCAGGGCGTTGGGGAGCAGGGAGTCGGGATGCTGGGGTGCCGCGGGTCGGCATGTTGCGATGCTGGGGGTCGGGGCGCTGGGATGCTGGGGTGCCGGGGGTCAGGATTTTGGGGTGCGAGGTGCCGGGGTGCCGCCACGCCGGGGTCTCGCCTGCCCGCCCCCTCCCCGCCCCCGCGGGGCCGCCCCGCTCCTCCCCCCCACCCCCCCCCGCGGCGCAGGGGCGGGCCGTGGGCGGTGGGCGGTGGGTGGTGGGCGGCGGGCGGGCGGGGGCCGGCCCCAGCCCCAGCCCCGGCCCCGGCCCCGGCCCCCGCGCCGGCCCCAGCCCCAGCCGCAGCCCTCGCCGCCCCCGGGCCGCCCCGCATTGTCCCGGCGGCTGCGGGAGGACGCGGCGGCCCCCCCCGGGCGCCCGGCGCCGGGCTGCGCTAGGGCCCGCCGGCATGAGGAGGTGAGCGGGGCCGGGCGGGGGGCGGGCGGGGCCGGGGCAGCCCCCGGGGATCCCCCGCTCCGGGGGGGGGGGGGGGGGGGTCGGTAACCCCGAGCGCGGGGTTTGGGGGGAACCCAGCCGGGTTAGGGGCGCGGGGGGCTGCGGGGGGCTCCCGGGAACGCAAGCCCTCCCCGGGGGTGCGGGGCCCCCGCCGCCTCTGGCCTTTCCCTCCTTCCTTTGCCCAAAGAGGGGTCGGGGGGGTCCGGGTGAACGCGGCCGTGACGTGAGGCCGCCCGGTGGGGGAGCGCGGTGGGGGGTCCCGGGGGGTGCCCGGCCCCGGCGGCTCCCACGCCTGGAGGGGTGCGCACCGCGGGGGGACCCTCCGTCCGGCCAGCCGTCCGTTTGTCCGGCCAGCCACCCGTCCGTCCAACCATCCACCCACCTACCCACCCATCTGCACACCCACCTACCCACCCACATACCCACCCATCCACCCACCTACCCACCCATACGCCCACCCATCCACCCACCTACCCACCCATCTGCACACCTACCCACCCACCTACCCACCCATCCCCCTGTCCATTCCCCCTCCGTCCATCCCCCCATCCGTCCCCCCATCCGTCCGTCCCCGCATCTGTCCCCCCGTCGATCCGTCCCCCCGTCCATCCCCCCATCCCTCCATCCTTCCCCCCATCCCTCCATCCGTCCCCCCGTCCATCCCCCCATCCCTCCATCCTTCCCCCCGTCCATCCATCCCCCCGTCCGTCCCCCCATCCATCCCCCCGTCCATCCGTCCCCCCATCCATCCATCCACCCCCCCGTCCATCCCCCCACCCCCCCGTCCATCCCCCCATCCATCCATCCGTCCCCCTGTCCATCCCCCCGTCTGTCCCCCCATCCATCCATCCATCCATCCCCCCATCCATCCGTCCATCCGTCCCCCCGTCCATCCATCCATCCATCCCCCCATCCATCCATCTATCCATCCCCCCATCCGTCCATCCATCCATGCCCCCGTCCATCCCCCCATCCGTCCATCCGTCCCCCCGTCCGTCCCCCCGTCCGTCCATCCCCCGCCCAGGAACAATGCGCGCTCCCCTCGGCCGCTGCCGCCCGTCAAGTGCACGCTGGAGCGCTCGCCTTCCGAGCCGCCGCGGCGCGGAGGAGCCGATGGCGTTTAGCGGGGCGCGTTGCCCCCACGCTCCTGTTCCTCTCTGCTCGGCTTTTCTTCGCCAAGTGTGCGTTTCCCACTCGGGGGACAAAAGGCGCCTGGGGGAAAAAAATGAACAGAAAGGTCTTAAAACAGCTCCGCGCTGCGTCTTCCGGTGTGAATCCTCTGGGCTCGCGGTGCCGCGCGCTGCGTTACCTCACGCTGGGACCGCAGAGACCTGACCGTTACCGTTAGCGGGGGCCGCGGTTTCGCGACAGACGGATTCCGGGGGTGCGGACGCGCGGAGCGGAGCGCGCAGGAGAACGCGGGAGCGCGTGGCGTTGGCTTCGGGCGCCTGCTCCCCGGGGAGGCTGCGTGGGCGCAGCGCCGACGCCTCGCAATTGCTTTGCTGGGATTGCCCAGGTTTCTCCCCGGTTTCCGTCCGCGCCGGGGGCTGGCCGGGTCGCTGCCGCGGCGCGCGGCCGGGGCTGGCAGGGTTTGCCGTTCCCGGGTGCCAGCGTGCGGCTCCGGCGCCCGTTTTGCCCGTGGAGGCGGCTCGGGGTTCAGCATTTCGGCGGGGGCTGAGCCCCGGAGTCGTTCGTCCCGTTAAGCGCTTGTTCCAGCTCTCCTTGGCAGCAGCGTGTCGGCGTCCTCTCGCGGGGCCGGCCGGGCTGATGGATGGCGCGTACCGTATCGTGTTCCTCCGAAAGCCGCCGGAGCCCGCGCGCACGTCAGCACCCGGCGCTGCGTCCGTCCCGGATCTGAGAGGGGTGGGCTCGGGCTCCTGAGCCGCAGCTCCCGTTTCAAGTTTGTTATCGATGGTGAAAAGGTCCCTGCGAATACTCGTCAGCTATTTTTTTTAATTTTCTTTTTATTGCTGACAGCTGCAGTTTTCGCTCCCCGCTCCGGGCTTTGGCTGCAAAGCTTCCACGGAGGAGCGGGAGCCGCGCGGGTTTCGGGGCGTCTCGGCCCGGGGAGGAGCAGCCGCCGGCTCTCCCCACTCCCAATTCCTTTTCCCCGGAGCGGGGAAGGGTTTCGCAGCCGCCTTTGTTCTCCCGCCGAGCCCCCGCCGCATTCTTCGCTTTTGCCATTATCATTTGGGCGAAGCGGAGAGGCGAGCTGTGTACCAGATGGATCACGTTAACAATTGCTTATCTGGAGCCGGGCTTTTCCCCTCCCTCCTCCCTTTCCCCCGGCTTCTTTCTCCCCGCTGAGCTCCGGGCTGGGGCTCCAACAGCACCCTGGGCTTGGTGCCGGTCCGACGCAGTCCCGTCACCCGGAGCTCTCCTCCTGCGTCCCGTCAGAGTTAACTCTCCCGAGTTAAAACGTCGAATAAACGCTGAGGGGTCTCCCAAGCGGCTTTTCCCGGGTGCTCTGAAACCGAGGACTCGGTGGCCGGGGAAGCCAGCGCGTCCGCGGAGATGGGTTCGTGGCCATGGGCTTTCCCCCGGCGCAGCTGAGGCCCCGCTCGCCGTGATTCGGGGAGGAGGAGGATGGCCAGGAGCGGATCCCGACGCTGCTGCGCGTGTTTGTGCCGACCGATGCGAGCAGGGGCCGCGGTTTTCCCAAATCCCTCCTTCGGGCTGCCCGAGGGAGCGGGCGGGAAGCTCTGAGCCCTCACCCCGCGTCCGTCCTCCGCTCCGGGCGATTCCCGCAGCTGCTCGGGGAGGGAAAAAGGAAAAAGCTGTTATTTTGGGTGCCCAAATAGAGCTGCGAGGGCCTAACCTGAGGCCGAGGGAGCGGCCGTCGGGTCGCTCCGTTCACCCCCCCTTCCCCCGCGGGAAGAGTAAACACGGGAGGCTCCGGGAGCGTTCGCCTGCGACGCCGGCGTCGCGTCCCGCAACCGCGCCGGCTGGTTGGAAAGGAACAAAACGCTGCTGCGCGGCACGTCACCGGCTCCGTGACGGTGGCATCGCCGGCGTCCTGCGGAAAATTCCTGGAAGGAGCCCGGCAGCGCACGCCATCGCTCGCTGGCGTTTGCGGAAGCTGCCGGCTCCATCCGCGCTGATTGTTTTTGCCTCCTCCTCCTCCTCCTCCTCCTCGAGGAGACGTTGCGGGGGGTAGAAATGCCACCTCCGGATTTTCCCGCAAACAAGCAGCCAAGCCTTCTCCGTTCTTCCCTTCTGTCTCCGCTTTTCCGGTGGTTTGGGGTCTCTGCGCCTCGCGGCTCCCGTCCCCGCGGCTGGAAGGAGACGGGGCGGCGGGGGTGGAGGAAGCCCCCGGTCCGCAGTTCCCAGCAGCAGAGCCGGCTTCGAGCGAGGATTCCTGGAGGGAATTTCCCCACGGATGACGTGAATGCACCCGGAGCAGCGACGCTGACCCTGGCGCGACGCTGACCCTGGCGTTTCCGCCGTTGTAAACCACTTTTCGGTGATATTTTTTGAGCTCTAGTGGCTGCCTGGCTGGAAGCGGAGCTGTGCCGTCGAGGCTCCTTTTGTCGTCCCCTCGCATCTGGCCAGGTGTCAGCTGGAATTCTGCGGCGCGCGGGGAAGCGTGGGGCTCGGAGCGGCGCGCGCGCCGGGCACGCTCCCTCCCTGCGCCCCGGCAGCCCGCCCCGGCTCCGTCTCTGCGGCAGAATGAAGACGTTTTCCTTCCTTTCGGGGTGCAGAGGGGCTGGTTAGTGCCCCTGCTTAGCAGCGCTGGGGTGCTCTGGCTCCAGAAAGCTCGTCCCTGGTGCTGCTGGTGCTGCTGGTGCTGCTGGTGCTGCTGGTGCTTGGTCACTCGTGTGCGTCCCCGGGCGTCCGGCACGCTCGTCCCAGGGGACGCAGTGCGCTGGTGGCCCCCGGTTCCCGCTCGAAGGGAGCTGGTGGGACTGAACCATCAAGGAGAGTGTGGCCAGCAGGACGAGGGAGGTTCTGCTTCCCCTCTACACTGCTCTAGTGAGGCCCCATCTGGAGTACTGTGTCCAGTGCTGGGCTCCCCAGTTCAAGAAAGATGAGGAGCTACTGGAGAGAGTCCAGCGGAGGGCTACGAGGATGAGGAGGGGACTGGAGCATCTCTCCTACGAGGAGAGGCTGAGGGAACTGGGCTTGTTCAGCCTGGAGAAGAGAAGGCTGCGAGGGGACCTTAGAAATGCCTCTAAATATCTGCAGGGTGGGGGTCAGGAGGATGGGGCCAGACTCTTCCCAGTGGTGCCCAGCGACAGGACAAGGGGCAACGGGCACAAACTGGAGCAGAGGAAGCTCCAGCTGAACAGGAGGAAGAACTTCTTCCCTCTGAGGGTGACGGAGCCCTGGCCCAGGCTGCCCAGGGAGGCTGTGGAGTCTCCTTCTCTGGAGATATTCCAGCCCCGCCTGGACAAGGTCCTGTGCCCCCTGCTCTGGGTGACCCTGCTTGGGCAGGGGGTTGGGCTGGGGGACCCCCAGAGGTCCCTGCCAACCCCGACCATTCTGTGATTCTGTGATTCTGTGAAACCAGACTTCATTAGCATTAAGCAGGAAAATTCCCGTTGCTGGACCAGCAGTCGAGCAAGGAAACAACCAGTTCCTCCCAGTACCAGGCCTGGCAATTCCCAGCCCTGAAAAGAGTTTATCCCCTCGCAGGCTCCTGCCGCCGCGGCTCCGTCGCCGTGACGGCTTCTGGCACGTTTCCCTCCTGGTCTTCCCTTTGGCCCCGGCTCGCTCGCGCGCTCCGGGGCGGTGGGACGAGCTCTGCTGAGCCCGGAGCGGGATCGTGCGGCGTCTCCTGCTCCGGGAACGCCGGTCTGGAGGCAGAGGATGCTGCTGCCCGGGGACGGCAGCGCCTCGGCAGCGAGGGCTCTAAGCCAACGCCGGCTCCGCGCCGCAAAGTTTATTTTTGCTGCGTAACGAGGAGGTTGTAAAACCCCTCTCCTGGCCTTGTGGCCTGTTGTCAGCTGAAGTGAACGCTGGTTAAATTGTATGGATCGCTGGCACAATTTTTCCTCCGGCGGGGCACGCCCGGGGGCTCTTATCAGCGGCCCCGGATCTTTATGGGGGCCCCAATAAACCCCGCCAAGGCCTCGCAGATGCCGCTGACCTGGAGCGGGGAGCGGGGCGGGATGCGAGGGAGAGGTTTTCCTCCCAGCTCCTTTCTCCCAGGGACAACCTGGCCGTGGGGATCCCGGGCGTGGTTGTCGAATTGCGGCGATGCCCCTCGCCCTGGACCGGGATGCTGGGCTGCGCGCCGGGTCCAGGGATGCTCGGCTGGCCGAGCTGTGGTACCCAGGCGGGTGTTTTCCCTCGAAAGAGAGAAGAGCCACTTTTTTTTCCTCCCTTTTTCCCCCCAGAAAGTGAAAACTAATGTCAAGGCAAATTGCACTTTAACCCACACTTGTCTTGCCTACAAAAAAAAAAGCTGAATAATAGCTGAATAAGTAGCCCTGTCGCTGCCCCGGCCGCGCTCGGCGGAGGAGCCCGCTCCTCACAAAGCCTCTGCTGTGTAAACAGAGGAGCGGGGCGGCGGCAGCCGGAGCTGGGGGGACTCGTGGCATCAGGGGACGCGGCAGCCCGGGTCCTCTCCCTGCCATTCATCTTCCTCGACGTCGCGTGACGCTTCCGAAGAGGAGCGGGACCGGCTTCGTCCGCTGCTTCGGCTCCGTCGCGGCGAAGCGACCTTCCCGTCGGAGGCTGCTGCTTTCCTTCGGGAAGAGCCTCCGAAGCCCTTGACTCTGCCCCCCGCGTCCCGCTGCCTCCCGGAGCGGGATAATGTGGGTGTAATTGATGGCGAGAGGACTAATGGCTGCGGCAATGTGTAATTAAAGGCCAGGGGTGACGGGCTGCGAGGCTGCGCCGCGCACGGGAGGTTGGAGGGGTTGAGTGCGCCGTGAAGGGCTTCTCCCGCGCGTCCCGCCGGGGAGGGCGGCTCGCCCGGCTCGGGGGTCCCGCAGCCCCGCGTGGCATCATCGGGGGGAACGCCGGGGTCCCCGGCCCCACATGGTGTCATCAGGGGGGACACCGGGCTCCCCAGCCCCATATGGTGTTGTCAGAGGGGACACGGGGCTCCCCAGCCCCACATGGCATCATCAGGGGGACGCCAGGCTGCCCAGCCCCACACGGCGTCACTGGGGGGGACGCTGATGTCCCACAGCCCCACATGGCATCACTGGGGGGGACACCAGGCTCCCCAGCTCCACATGGCGTCATCAGGGGGATGCCAGGGTCCCACAGCCTCACGTGGCGTCACTGGGGGGACACGCCAGGGTCCCACATCCCCATGTGGCATCACTGGGGGGGTCCCACAGCCCCACACAGCCCCACACGGCATCATCGGGGGGGACGCTGGGGTCCCGCAGCCCCACGCAGCGTCACTGGGGGGGACACCGGGCTCCTGCGGCAGCGTCCCCACTGGGGGTGTAACCGGGAAGGGTTCAGGTCTGGGGGTTTTTTGACCCGTTCTGGCGTCGCCGTAGCTGGATCCGGAATCGCCGAATCCCCGGCACCGGCCCCGTCCCGCCTGCCGTCCCCCGGGCCGTGTCCCCGTCCCAGCGCCGCGGTCCGGCCGCTTCCCGGAGCATCGCCCCCTCGGACCCGCGCGCTGCAGACACCGACCTGCCGAATCGCCGACGCGCGGCGAGCAGGGTGGGCTTGGCCTCGGCGGTGCCGCAGGGATGAGGCGACGGCTCTGAGCCCCCGCTCGCCCTCCGGCAACCCCCCGGCCCGACCCCGCTCCTCGGGGGCAGTCGGGAAGGGCGAGGGGGTGCCGGGGTGGGTCCGCGGCGGCGTGCGATCGCGCCGCGGTGCTGCGGTCCCGGCTCCGCGGACGGGGACGCGGCGACGCTCCGTGATGGACGCGATGGACGCGCTTAGAGGACCGGGTTGCGGCGGCTGCGGTGAAGTCCCAGCAAGGTGAAAACAAATCGGGAGCTGGAGACGTGGAGATTTCTTAGAGGCCGGCGGAGAAGGCGAGGTAGAAGGTCCCCGCTGAAGGGTTGTCCCTGTTTTCCACCGTCGCGTGCTCGGGGCTGAGGAGAGCGGTGGCCGGGCGGCGCGTCCCGTGGCTCGGCCGCGGGCGCTGGCGGCAGCGCGGGCAGCAGGGAGGGTCGGCAATTAGAAAGGGGTTTTCATCTGCATCTTCGGCCGATGCCGGAGCGGCAATGCCGGGGTGGCTGTTCGGCACGAGCCAGGTACGTGCGGCGTCACGGGCCTGACCTTGGGCTGTCCCCATCCTCCTCCGCCAAGGCGATGGCTTTTGAACGAGCGGCTGCTGGAAAGGGAGGAAAATGAATTATTTCTGCCGTAGGATGAGCTGCGGGAGACGGGAGCGGCGCTGCCCCGGTCGATGCGGAGCCAGCCCGGCACCGACCCCGCTCCCCGATTTCCCGGCAGTGCCTTCGCCCCGACGCCGCTCCCGCCTTCGTGTCCTTGAACGTTGGCTTTGTCTTCGTGAGCAGCAGCCCGGTAGCGGCAGGCTGCGGGGTTTGCACCCTGTGCTGTGCAATGATAGATAATTATAATTCTATTATCTATTATCTATTATCTATTATCTATTATCTATTATCTATTATCTATTATCTAATCTATTGTATATTGTATATTGTAATTGTATATAATACATTGTATATTATATATAGTATATTGTATATAATATATTGTATATTGTATATAATATATGGTATATAATATGTTGTATACTGTATATAATATATTGTATATAATATATTGTATATTGTATATAATATATTGTATATAATATGTTGTATACTGTATATAATATATTGTATATAATATATTGTATATTGTATATAATATATTGTATATAATATGTTGTATACTGTATATAATATATTGTATATAATATATTGTATATTGTATATAATATATAATATATTATATATTAATTATATATTATATATTGTATATTATATATTCTATATTCTGTATTCTATATTCTATGTTCTATATTCTATATAATATTATATATTATATTATAATTATAATAATAATAGCCACGTAGCTGCAGACTCCCGGGGCGCAGAAGGTGGGAGCCGTAGGGGCGGCCGCTCCGAGCGCGGGACGCGCGTCCCCGAAGTCCGAGTCCGTCTGTCCGCGCCGGCATGCGGCGGGGGGACCCTGGGGCGTGGATGGGGGCAGGGGTGTCGGCGAAGAAAGAAGCCAAAAAAACCCAAAAAAAACCAGGGGGAACTTCTGGAAAACCCATCAGTGAATGGAGTGCGGGAGGAACGCGGCTGTGCCGGCCGCCGAGGCGGCGGTGAAAAAAGAATCCGTGAGTCAAAAGGCTTGAGAAAACAAAAGCCACCGGGAGAGGCCTCCGTGGGGCTGGGGCCGGGGTCCGTCGCGCCGAGGGGTGCGTGACGGGGACACGCGGGGACCGCGAGGAAGGAGGTGCCGGAACGAGAGAGAAAGAGAGGATTTTGTGCTCAGTTCCCTGCGGAGCGAGCGCCCAGGCGGAAAATGCAGCCGCGCTGCGCGGTGCCGGATGGGGCTGGGAGGCTCCCCGGAATTAGAGTTAATTAAGATTGATTCGTTCCGTGGAGAGGCTGAGCTGGATGGGCGCCGGGGCGTGGGGCAAATTATCTCGGTGCCGCAGCCCCGCGCCTGCCGCAGCCCCCGGCGCTGACCCCGGCCCGAGGCCAGATGTTGGAGGAGATAGACCAGGGGCTGGTGGCTCCTGCCTTGGCTTTTGCCCCCGGGGGAGTTCGTTATTGGAGCCTCCTCGGAAAAAAAAGCCAGAGAGGAGCGGGCTTGGGCAGGGCGGGGGGGTCCCCGGTCCCTTCGCGGGCTGCGGAGCATCTCCGGCGTTTGGTGGCCTTCATCCCGCTGCTTGTGGGAAGGTGAAACGCAACGGCAATGCTTTCTTATAGAAAAAATAAGTAATTTTAAATTGTTTTGAGCCATCTGGGGTTCGTAGACCCAGGCGTGCGTGGTGCTGGCTGGGGATCAGACCGTGCGTTTGCCGGGGTGCAGCCGCGGTCCGGCAGCCGAGCTCGGCATCCAGCCCCGTCCCGCGTTGGCTTGGCTGCTTCTCGTGCTGTTGTAGCGCAGGTCCCGGGGGCTGCGTCCTCCAGGCACCCCACCACCACCCGCACCCTCCTGCACCCCACCACAGCTCGCCCGGCCGCCGGCTCGGCGCTGGCCGGGGGCTCCTCACAGGCCCCCCAGATCCTCCTTCTGTGGGTTCAGGGGGGCTCCGACTGTCCCTCGTGGGGGATGTGGTGGGTCCTGGTGGGTTTCAACAAGTGGCTTTGGATGGAGCCAAGAAGGACACGGAGGGGCTGGAGCGCGTCCAGAGCTGGGCAGCGGGGCTGGGGAGGGGGCTGGAGAACCAGGCTGGTGGGGGGCGGCTGAGGGAGCTGGGGCTGCTCAGGCTGGAGAAGAGGAGGCTGAGGGGGGACCTCATCGCTCTCTGCAGCTCCCTGAGAGGAGGGGGCACTGAGGGGGGGTTGGGCTCTGCTCCCCGGTCCCCAGCGACAGGACGAGAGGCGATGGCCTCAAGGAAGGTTCAGATTGGATATTGGGGAAAACTTCTTCACTGGAAGAGTGGTCAGGGGTTGGACCAGGCTGCCCAGGGGAGTGGTGGGGTCCCCATCCCTGGAGGGGTTCAAAAACCATGTGGATGTGGCCCTTGGAGACGTGGTTTAGCAGGCCTGGGGGTGTTGGGGTGATGGTTGGACTCGATGATCTTTGAAGTCTTTCCCAACCTTAATGATTCTGTGATTCTGTTTGAAGCGTGGTGGCTTCTTAGGAGCGGAGATGGAGATGGCGTGAAGACGCCTTCAAACTCTTCCTCTTCATCCTCCCATAGACCACGTGAATGTGCATCTGCACAGCCGACACCTCCGCAGGTGGTTTCACGTGGCGTGTTTCTAGGTGGGCTTGAGGAGGAGATGACTGTGGCCACCACTGGGCCAAGCCCACGTGGGAGAAGCAACGTCCTCGCCTCGCTGCGTCCTCCAGCCTCCCCCCAGCTCGGGGGCAGGAGCAGGAGGCGAAGTCCCGCTGCCGGGGGGGGGGGACTGGGAGCTTTGGGGTACACTCACCCCCGTGGCTGGTGTGGCCGCTGTTATGCAGATTGCATGCAAATTGGGTCCGTTTGACCTCCTGACCTTTTCATGGGGCCACGTCTGTTTGGGGAAATGGTTCTGCTGATTGGAAATGGATTTTCCTCCCTAACGTGATCCTCCGAAAAGGGGCTGGGCCCGGCCTCGGGGGGCTCGGCCGGCGTCAAGGAATGGAGTTTGGGTGAAGGGCTTCGGTTCCGGCGGGGATCCGAGCAGCATCCGAGGGCCACGGGGCCCTGCTCCGGGGCAAGCTGAGCTTTCTCCTGCACCTTGAGACCACCTCGAGGGGTGGTGGGCTTCCATGGGCTGAATGCTCAGTGATGCTCGTGCTGAAAACCTCCCCTCCTCCCCGAGAACCGTCCTTCGGGCAGCGATCCGGTGGGGATCACGGCTGGAACGTCGCCCCGAGGAAGGTGCTGCAGCAGACGAGGTGGCTCAGGGCAGGAGAACGTCTGCTGGAGGAGAAGCGATGGCGTGGCCGGGGAACGCCGTTGGAAGGAGCTGCGTCTCGCAGGCGCTGAAGCACGCCGGGATGGCGATGGGTTGATGCGAGGATGAATCTTTTGGGGTTCCTGTTCCTCCCCGAAGCACCGCGGGGCGGGTGCCGGAGGGGCAGCGGGAGCAGACGGGGCTGGGCCAGCCCCTTCCCGTCGTTTCCAGACCCAAACAGCTCAGCGGTGCTGTGCCGTGGTCCGGGGAGCCGGATCTCAGCAGGCCTGGGTGGTCCCCGGGGCCTGGAGACGAGTGACGTGAAGAAAAGGATAAACAGCACGAAAGGGGCTGATTTTTTTTCACTCATTTTAGGTCCTTTTTATTGCTTCTTTTTCTCCCATCCCTCTTATGTTGGGAGGTGGAGCAGAATTCCTCGAATCCACTAACTGCGTCACCTCGTTATTGATAAAATCCACATTTTATGGCCGTATCCCCTCGATCTGGGGCTGCCCAGGGCCCCGCGCCCTGCGTGGTTTCCTCCCGGTGACATTTAGCTGGAGTCCCTGCTCCCGCCGTGACAGATGGGCGATGCTCAGCTGCTGCCGGGCCGAGCGGATCCATATTAATTTTTCATTTGCCGGCCGGGTCCTAGGGCAGCACAGATGGGCGATGGCCCGTTGGTCACTCCCGGCCCGCGCTGGGCTCCAGCTGCTCTGCACTTGATCTATGGGTGGACAGAGCGGACGCTGGAGCCTTCGGCTCGCGCCGGCCGGGGCTGAGGCCGTTTCTCCTGGGGCTGGGCAGAGGGCACGGTGGGAGTTAGCCTAAATCCCTTTAACATATGTACATTGACCCCGCTCTGATTGCAATACCATCCCTCGCTTTGTCGGCACCGGCTGGGAGGGGACGGGGGATGAGGCGGACAAAGAGATGCAGCTCCCCGATGGATTTGTCAGACAACCCAGATTTGCCTCGGAAAACTTGGTGTTTGTGCTCCGGCAGCGCGGCGAGGATGCGGCCGGGCGGCCTCGGGCGGCAGGGGAGGGCTGGGGGATCGAAACCTCTCGCCCTTGGCGAGCGCGGGCGCGTGTTGCTCGTGAGCTGTGTCACGTCCGAGTGTGGCTTTGGGCTCCCCTCGCCCTGGTCCTGGCTTCGGGACCGGCTCTGCTGTCGGTGCCAGTCGCTGCCAGGCTGTTTTGCCCGTTCTGGACCCGCCGTCTACCCGCAACGCGGGGCCCGACGCGCAGAAATGCGGCCGTAACCGACAGCGTCGACGCGAGAGCGTTTCGGAAGCGTTGCCACGAGGCTCAGGCCCGCAGCGGGGGTCAGCGGAGGAGCTGCGGGCGTTCGAATTCGGGTTTAGAGCTGCGGGTTGGCTCACGGTGATGCCGTTGGGCTTTGCCTGCGCTGCTCTGAGGAGGCAGAGTGTGGGCAGCAGGTCCGGGGAGGTTCTCCTCCCCCTTTACACTGCCCTGGGGAGGCCCCATCTGCAGTACTGTGTCCAGTGCTGGGCTCCCCAGTTCAAGAAAGATGAGGAGCTGCTGGAGAGAGTCCAGCGGAGGGCTATGAGGATGAGGAGGGGACTGGAGCATCTCCCCTACGAGGAGAGGCTGAGGGAGCTGGGCTTGTTCAGCCTGGAGAAGAGAAGGCTACAAGGGGACCTTCGAAATGCCTCTAAATATCTGCAGGGTGGGGGTCAGGAGGATGGGGCCAGACTCTTTCCAGTGGTGCCCAGTGACAGGACAAGGGGCAACGGGCACAAACTGGAGCAGAGGAAGCTCCAGCTGAACCCGAGGAAGAACTTCTTCCCTCTGAGGGTGACGGAGCCCTGGCCCAGGCTGCCCAGGGAGGCTGTGGAGTCTCCTTCTCTGGAGATATTCCAGCCCCGCCTGGCCGTGGTGCTGTGCAGCCTGCTCTGGGTGACCCTGCTTGGGCAGGAGGGTTGGACTGGGTGACCCACAGAGGTCCCTGCCAACCCCTACTATTCTGTGATTCTGTGATTCTGTGAGGCAGGGATGAACCCCCTCCTGGGACCAGCTCCCGGCAGCAGAAGCTGAAAAGACCATCAGGAAATGCCTCATTTAAAGCAGAAAAAGTCATTCCGCTGCCTCCCGTTCGCTGGGCAGACCTGGGAAAGCCAAGCTCCTCCTGCCCTCTTCTCCCCAGCTTGCCTTTAATCCTGAAGGCATCGCTGCGGCTGCCGCCGGACCTGCGGCATCTCCACGGGTGCAGAAACCTCTCGGTGCCGCGGCTCCGGCTGCAGCGGCAGAGCTGCCGGTGCGGGAGCGGCGTTGGTGCGAGGCTGCATCCCTGCCGTGGGTGCTTGGTCCAGGCTCTCGTCTGGACCCACCTTCGGGGCGCGAAATCCAGCGCGGGGGATCCATCACGCACGGCATCCCTGACGCGAGGAGTCTTGGTGAGGGCTGGGCTGTGAAACGGGACTCCCAGCATCCAGCTTTGCTCCCTCGGGGCCCAAAGTTTGCACGACAGAGAATTAAAAACCTGGGAACTGGGCCCTCGGGCAGCCCCTGGGACCGGGACGGGCTCTCCCTGCCTGGGAAGCCGATCGCGTTGGGCTGCGCTGCTGTGGGTGACTGCGGGGGTAAGGAAACCGCTCGACATCTTTTTGCAAAAGGCATCGATCCTCCGAGCTGGCAGCTCTTTCCAGTGGTGCCCAGCGACAGGACAAGGGGCAACGGGCACAAACTGGAGCAGAGGAAGCTCCAGCTGAACCCGAGGAAGAACTTCTTCCCTCTGAGGGTGCCGGAGCCCTGGCCCAGGCTGCCCAGGGAGGCTGTGGAGTCTCCTTCTCTGGAGATATTCCAGCCCCGCCTGGCCGCGGTGCTGTGCCCCCTGCTCTGGGTGACCCTGCTTGGGCAGGGGGTTGGGCTGGGGGACCCCCAGAGGTCCCTGCCACCCCCTGCCATGCTGGGATTCTGGGATTCTGTGAGGTTTTGGGCACTGGCATTAGCGATGGGTTCGTGTACGCGGGGCTGGGCCAGGAGCGTGGCAAAGACGCGTCCGTGCGTGGCGCGCTCTGCGCACGAGGGCCGCGGGTGAGAGTTCTGTGCTCCCACAAAGACGCCGGGCGCGGGGATGCTGCTCGGGGCAGCCCGGCGTCTTCGGGCGAGAGCTTTTCCCAGGGGGGCGGCGGGAGGGAGCGCGCCCCGTCCCCAGCGCCGAGCCGTTGGACACCCTCGGCGGTGCGCCCCGCTAAGAAGCCCCCCGAACAAAAGCCCAGTTCAGAGTGGTTGCTGAATAGATTAACAAGATTTCCATAATTAGGGCGGGCGGGAACAATAGGATTCTCCCCTGCCCAGCCCCCCCTGCCCGCCTTTGTCTTGCGCTGGGGATAATGGGCAGCAGCGAGGGTGGGAACCGGCCCCGCCATTTGCTCACTGGACAGTAATTTTCTCACACTGCCAAGGGGAGCATTGAAACATCTGTCCCGCTCCGCCGCCTCATTCACCTCCCATTTCAAACCCCTGACATCTTCTCCCTGCCCGCCTGCCCTCCCCCTCCACCCAGTTTTCCAGGGTGCGAGCGGGCTTTTCCGGGGCTCTTGGCTTTTCTTCTCCCAGTGCGTCTCATCTTGAAAGGGGTCGGATGGAGGCGGGTTGGCTTCTCGGTCCCTCGGCGCCGGGCTTTGGTTTGGTGGCGGCAGCGCCGGTGCAAACCCGTGCCCGGGCGTCCCCCCTGCCCCTCTCCCCACTGTTCGGCGCGGGGCCCGGTGCTCAGGGACGGGACTGGAGGAGCCCGCACCGCGCTGGTGGGCTTCCAGCCGCCCCCCGCAGCGTTGGGCACCCTCTTAGGAAAGCAGCTCCCGTCGCCGGGCTCGTTCGTGGGCACCAGCTCAGGCGTCGGTCGCGATCCCTGCGATGGGGAAGAGCTGAGCGCTGCGTGGAGAGGGACGCGATGGAGCTCACGCTGCCCGACGCTGCATTGCGGAGGGCGGACGTAGAGTGCTTGGGCCGTGGGCTGCCGGGTCCTCCCTTCTCCAGGAGCGGAGGGTGAGGGTGTCCGTGCCACCCTCAAGGGCGGCTTCGGAAGAAACAGCCTGGAAATGCTGCTGGGATTTGCTGGTCGTGGCGGTGGCACCTCGTTCCTGCCGCGCTGCTCCGCACCGAGCCCCACGCCGTGGCGGCCGCTGAGCCATCGGCCCCCTCCCAGGCTCCCCAAGCCCTTTCCCCCCACCCTGAGCCCTGGGCGTTTGCAATCTGTGTTTTCTGGGAGGCCGTGCAGAGCGGGCTGAGCGAGGATGGAAACTGCTGGGGCTTTAGTTCCTTCAAAACAAGACAGAATCCCAGAATCCCAGAATCCCAGGATGTTTGGGGCTGGCAGGGCCCTCTGGGGTCCCCCAGCCCAACCCCCTGCCCAAGCAGGGTCACCCAGAGCAGGGGGCACAGCACCGCAGCCAGGCAGGGCTGGAATATCTCCAGAGAAGGAGACTCCCCAGCCTCCCTGGGCAGCCTGGGCCAGGGCTCCGGCACCCTCAGAGGGAAGAAGTTCTTCCTCAAAATTAAAATCTTCTTCCTCGCCGAGTCGAGCGAAGCCTCCGTCGCTCTGCGCCGGGGCAGAGGGGGGGCTGTGCTGCGGGAGCCGCTGGGTTCGTTAGCGGGGGGCCCTTTGCCGCTGTCTCTGGCCGGACGCTCATCTGTCGGGAGCACGTTAATAACGGCCGGTAAATGCAGCGAGGCTGCCGGATGAAGCCACGCCAGGCCGCCATTTAAATCCTCTTGTGGAAGTTTGATATCCAAAGTGGAAGTACAAATGCCCTGTAAGTCAATTAAAGCATTAAGTAATCTAATTGTGCTGCGGTCACAAAGTGGCTTGAGGGCGGCGAGAGGCGGGGGAATGGCGCAGGGGTCCCCTCCCGGCTCGGCTGCAGCCGTCCCCCGAGGCGCTGGGCGCAAGGGCAGGGGGGTGCTGGGGGGGGTCCCGCGCTGGGGGTGGTGATGGGAGCCGCTGCCGCCCGGTATTCAGGGGCTGGAGCAAGAGGGGGTGACGCCGACCTCGGCATCCCAGTGATGCAGAGCCTTGGGGTGACAGGGATGCTGGGGGGGGGTGGCGGTGACGCGGGGCGAGCAGGGACCCCCGGCAGGATGGGTCCCCTGGGATGCATTTCCCACCTGCCGCCATTGCAGCCCCAGTTCAGGGGTGGGTCCAGACACGGCCGGGGTGTTTCTGTCTGCTCCTTTGCTGGAGGAATTGTTTTGGGGGGGGCCATGCACCCCCCGTCAGTGCCGGCACCGGTGCCGGGGGTGAGCGCAGGGATGCGGCGAAGGCCAGGGCGAGGGGCCGCGTCCCACGAGCGATGCAGCCCCCCTTTCCCCAGCCGTTTGGCTGCACGCTGTTAATATTCCATGCATTATAGTTATAATATCATCATCATACTCCGCGGCGGGGGGGGCATCCCCAGGGCAGGGCCGTCCTCCGGCTCCGTGTGCCGACGCTCGGCACCGCGGCGCTGCCCTCTTGGCATCGCCGTGGCTTGCCGCGGGTTGGTGACCTGGAGATTTGACGGCGTTGGGCGACAGGACCGTCGCGACTGGAGCTGGCCGGGCCGTTCCCGGCGGGCGTTGGCGCTGGTGGTGCTCAAAAGGGGATTTTTTGCGTGGAAAATTGGGAGTGGGAGCAGGCCGGGAGGTGCGGTGCAGGGGGACAGGGGCGGTCCCCCCGCGCTCGTCCCCGCTCCGCCGCTCTGACGCCGCGCTGTCCCCTTCCCCGCAGGTCTGTCGAAGATGCACTGGTCACCAGAACATGCCCAGTCCCTGAACCAGTGGCCGGAGCAGCACCTCGACGTCTCCTCCACCACCTCCTCGCCAGCCCACAAGTCCGAGCTCTACCCCAGCACGCGCCAACGCTTCAACTACGCCTGGGCCAACGACGACATCTCCGCGCTCACCGCCTCCAACCTCCTCAAGAGGTACGCCGAGAAGTACTCGGGGGTGCTGGACGCGCCCTACGAGCGCCCGGCGCTGAGCGCCTACGGGGATGGAGCCTTCGGGCCGGTTAATGGGCAGAAGGGGGACGGCGAGCCCTGGCCGGGGGCTCACGGCTCCGACGGCGCCTACCCGCTGACCCCCATCCACGATGGCCTCCCCGGCGCCAAGGGGGTGGTCCCGCCGGCCGTGCCCCCCGCCGGCGGGGCCATCGGGCTCGGCGGCTCCGCCAACCTCGCCGATCCCATGTACCCCGGGAACTCCTGCGGCGGGGCTGCCGCCGGCTCCGGCGGGCTCGGGTCATCTCAGGAGTATCCCTCAGGCTACGGTGGCACCTACTTGCCCTCCGGCTACTGCACCCAACCGGCGGCAGCGCTTCCCCCCCCGCACCCCCCTGCCCTCCACGGCTCGGGGCTCCTGCAGCCCCCGCACCCCTCGCCCGCCCTGGTGCCAGGCTACGGCTCCTCCGGCCCCATGTACAACTACGCCGCCGGCAGCTACCCGCCGCAGCCGGGCTACGGCACCATCCACCCGCCGCACCCCTCCGCGTCCTACCTGCCCTCCGGCATCGCGGCGCCCACCCCCATCCCGGCCCCGCCGCCCGCCGCCCGCCCGCCCGGCGTCCCCGGCTACGGCTACCAGGGTGCCGGCTTGGCTCCCCTGGCCGTGCCGCCGCTCGGCACCGAGGCGGCGGGCGCGCTGAAGAGGAAGGCTTTCGACCTCTCCAGCGGGGAGGACGAAGGGGAGGGCAGGTATAGGAAATACAGCTACGAGCAGCCAAAGTCCCCCTACCCCATGTCGGACAACGGCGAGTGCCGGGGCAACGGGTTCAGCGGCAGCGCCGAGTCCCCCCAGGTGGCCTTCAAGCCCGGGAAGCGGCCGGCGGGAGCCGGGAATGCCGAGGAGCACGCCAGCAAGTACGGCGGGCAACCGATGAAGAGTATGGTCTCGCCACCCTACGGCACCGGGGATGCTCCGCTGCGGCCGGCGGAGCCCTTCGAGAAGTTCAGCCCCCCCCTCGCCAACGGGGAGCGGGCGGCCGAGCCGGGACCCCCCTTCCCGCTGCGGCTGCCCCCGAAAGCGCCGGTCTTCGGCAGCGCGCCGGTGGAGGAGCAGCCCAAGAACGTCGAGCCCTTGGTCTTGGAGCTGGTGAACACCAAGGTGGTGGAGCGGGGGCCGCCCGTGCAGTGGACGGACGTCGCTGGGCAGGTCTCCGTGAAGGCCGCCATCGAGGAGGAGCTGGTGTGGCCCATCCTGCGTCCCGGCGCCTACACCGGGGCGAGCCGGCCGCCCCGAACCGTGCTGCTCTTCGGTCCCCGCGGCACCGGGAAGACCCTGCTGAGCCGGTGCATCTCCACCCAGCTGGGCTCCACCTTGCTGAAGCTCAGCGGGATGACCCTGCTCTCCACCTGGAAAGCCGAAGCCGAGAAGATCCTGAAGACCGTCTTCTTTGTGGCCAGCTGCCGGCAGCCGGCGGTGGTGCTCATCACCGAGGCCGAGTCCTTGCTGGCGGCGCGGGCTGGCGAGGACGGCAGCCTGGTGAGCAACCTCAAGTCCCAGCTCCTCTCCTACCTGGACAATGTGGCTACCTCAACCGAGCAGAACGTGGTGGTCATCGGGACCACCTCCCGGCCCGGCAGCATGGACGAAGCGTCCCACCGGCGCTTTGCCAGGCGGTTTTACATCTCCCCGCCGGACAGCGTCGCGCGGCGGCAGATCCTCCATCACGCCCTGGCTCAGCAGAGCTCCTGCCTGAGCGAGCGGGAGATGGCCTCCCTGGTGCAGCACACGGAGAGCTTCTCCGGCGGCGAGCTGGTCCAGCTCTGCCAGCACGCCGGGGCCGCCGCGCGGCACGCCGTGCCGGGCCAGATCCAGCCCACGTCCTACCAGGACTTGGAGAAGGCGTTCTGCAAGGTGCGCCCCGCCGCCTCCCCGAAGGAGCTGGACCTGTTCCTGGAGTGGGATAAAACGTACGGCACCAGGCACTGACAGGGCGGGGGCGCGGGGACGGACCCTTCGCCCCAGCCCGAGGCGCCGGGGACGGTTTGGGGGGGCTCGGCCGATGAACGCGGGGTTGGGAGGGCTGCCGGGGGGGCTCCGGTTGTCCCCCAGCGCCGAGCCGGACCCCTCGTCCCGGAGAGCCCCGGACGGCCCCGACGGCAGCACCGTTGACCTCTTCTTCGCTGTCTGGGACGCGGCCGGGCTCTTCCTCCCCGGGGGGGTCCGGACGCCGTCGCCTCGGAACTCAGGATAACCTATTTATTATTTCCCCCTCCATCCGTCCCCGGAGCAGCGACGCAGCGAGCGGGGCCGGAGGCGCCTCGGGCTCCGGCTGCGCGAGCTCCCCCCGCCACACAGAGGCTCGATTATGATGATGATGATTTTTTTTTTTTTAATTATTATTTTTGGATTGCTTTTCTTGTTCCTAAGAGAAATACCTCGGGCGCCTTTTCGAGCAAAGCAGCCCCCTCGCAGGCGGCACGGGCAGCGCGGCGGCGATGGCCGGGAGCGGGGAGGGGAGGAGCAGGGGGGGGAAACACAAAACCGGTGGGTTTTGGGGTAAAATGCTGTAGATTGTTTAATATGCTAGACTCGGGTTTTTATTTTTGTAAGGTACGTAGTATTTTTGTTGGGTTTTTTTTTTTTCTTTTTAACTACTCAGGAAAAGAATTACCTCAGAAAAAAAAAAAAAAGGAATGTGTTTTTTAAAAACTCTTTTTATCTTCTCAGAAAAGGAAAAAAGAGATTTTTTTAAAGAGTTTTCAGACCTGGGACAAAGCCGCCTCGTGCGTTTGCTTCCAAAAAGGGTGACGGAAAGGAGGAAGAAAGGAAAGGAAAGGAAAAAAAAACAAAACTTGAAGCTGTTACAAAGATGAAAGTTGAATGTATTTTGGGTGCTTCTCACGTATATTATGCCATAATTTTATTTGAATTTTAATGTTTTTGTTGAAACGTCGTTATTGTAGCGTTTGGTGGAGTAACGTGTCTTCAGCGGGAAGAGCGTCGGTGCCGTGGTTCGGCCGCCGGCGCCGGCACCGCGGTTTGGGCCGGGCCGGGTCCGTCATCCCCCGGCACCCCCTGCCGCAGCCCGAGGCTGGGGACCGGGGCCGGGGGCTGCAGGGAGACCCCCCCTCAGTGCCCCTTTTGCACTGGGGGTGGGGCTGCGGAGGGTGACGCCTTGTACCCAAAATAAGGGATTTTTGGCTTCCCGCCGCCTCTGAGCACCGCGAAGCCCCGGCGGCGGCCGTGGAATCCGGGGGGGATCGTTTTGCCACCCCCAAAAATACCGAAGCCCAGCAGGGCTGAGCGTGGGCCGGGGGTTCGGCCCCCCGCGTGGGGGTCCCGCGCTGCGGCGGCTGCTGGGGTCAGGACCCAGCCCGGCTCCCCCCCCCCCCCCATCGCTGACCACCGCCTCGCGTCGCCGGCTGCGCTGGGGATTTTTTTCCATTGAAAAAAAATATGAATTTTGTTTTGGTGGGGGGTTTTTTTAGGGCTACGTATTGTGCTGGGGGCCTATGAGCAGCCCCCCCAGAACCTCAGGGTCTGCGCGCGCCGAGGGGACGCAGCCCTCCCGGGGGTCCCGTCCCCCCCCCCCGGCACAGGAGCGAGCCCTCTGCCAGCTTTGGGCCGTTTTCCCCGTTTTTTCGCAGTTTCCCGTCGGAGCGTGCGGAGGGCATTCTCGGGGCGGCCGCCGTCTGCCCCCCCCGGCTCCCTCCAACAAGTGGTACTGGGTTCCTGAAGACTTTTAATTATTATTATTATCCTATTTGACTTTGTACACTCTCTGTAACCATTTCTACCTCATTTTGCAACGTATTGTACATGAAAGTATTTAATTCATGGCTTATTGCTGTCGGAGAAGGAAATGCGCTGAACTGCAGTGGTCTACCTCAAAAATGCTGTATTTTAAAAAGAAAAGTATTACGCAGTATTAAAGAGATTACACGAGCGCCCGGCGGCGAGCCTGCAGTGCCTTCTCCCAGCCCTCACCCCCCCAGGCTTGCGGGGTGATGGGGGGGGGGTCTAGGTGCCCTCCACGGGCTTTTGGGGTGATGAGAGGGGGATCCAGGTGCCCTCCCTGGGCTTTAGGGGTGATGGGGGGGGTCTCCAGGTGACACCCAGGGCTTTAGGGGTAGGCGGGGGGGGGTCCAGAGCCCCCCAAGGCTTTAGGGGTGATGGGAGAGGGGGGCCAGGTGCCCCCCAGGGCTTTAGGGGTGATGGGAGGGGGGGTCCACGTGCCCTCCCTGGGCTTTAGGGGTGATGGGAGGGGGGGTCCAGGAGCCTCCAAAGGCTTTAGGGGTGATGGGGGGGTTCCAGGTGCCCCCCAGGGCTTTAGGGATGGGGAGGGGGGTCCAGGTGCCTCCCAAGGCTTTCGGGGTGATGGGAGAGGGGGTCCAGGTGCTCCCCAGGGCTTTAGGGGTAGGAGGGGGAGTCCAGAGCCCCCCAAGACTTTTGGGTGATGGGGGAGGTCCAGGTGCCCCCCAGCGCTTTAGAGGTGGGGTGGGGGGTCCACGTGCCCTCCCCGGGCTTTAGGTGTGATGGGAGGGGGGGTCCAGATGCCTTCCAAAGCTTTAGGGGTGACGGGGGGATCCAGAGCCTCCCAAGGCTTTAGGGGTGATGGGAGACGGGGTGCCCCCCAGGGCTTTAGGTGTGGGGAGGGGGTTCCAGGTGCCCCCCAAGGCTTTAGGGGTGGGAGGGGGGGGTCCAGAGCCTCCCAAGGCTTTGGGGGTGATGGGAGAGTGGGTCCAGGTGCCCCCCAGGGCTTTAGGGGTGGGGTGGGGACCCACGTGCCCTCCCTGGGCTTTAGGGGTGATGGGAGGGGGGGTCCAGGAGCCCCCCAAGGCTTTAGGGGTGATGGGAGGGGGATCCAGGTGCCCTCCCCGGGCTTTTGGGGTGATGGGAGAGGGGGTCCAGGAGCCTCCTAAGGCTTTAGGGGTGATGGGGGGGGTCCAGGTGCCCCCCAGGGCTTTAGGGATGGGGAGGGGGTTCTAGGTGCCTCCCAAGGCTTTAGGGGTGATGGGGGGGGTCCAGGTGCCCCCCAGGGCTTTAGGGATGGGGAGGGGGGTCCAGGTGCCTCCCAAGGCTTTAGGGGCGATGCCGCCTGAGCGGGGAGATGCTTCGCTCCGGTCGGGAACCGCGCGGCCGCGGCGGGAGCGGCTTCGGCGTGGCTGTGGGCGCGCAGTGGGGGATCCCTGCGGGCGCTGATCCCACGTGGGTCGACGTCCCCGTGCATTCTCGGCTATCGAAAGGCGCCCGCGTCCCCTCACAGCTCGGCGTGGGTCGACGCTCCCGGTCGGTGGCTGGGCTCTGCGGGATCCATGACCAGAAACACCTCGCCGCGAGCTCCGGCCGGCGGCGCGGCTCCGTGGGTGCCAGCCGTGGGAAGCCAGCAGCCCCGACCCGAGCCCCGTCCCCCAGCATCGCTGTGGCCCCCAAGGAGGGGACACTCGCCCCTGGGGGCTGCGTGGGGCCGGAGCCGGCTCCCCCCATCCCTGTGGGACCCTGCCCATGCCACGGGGATGGAGCCTTCGCCCTTTGCTGCTGTTATTTGTGGAAATCGGGGGAAAAGCGGCTCCCACCCGCGGCTCCTCGCTTGCTCGCGTGCTCAAGCGCCTCGACCAGGCTGCTAAACGAACCCCGGCACGCAGCTCGTTAGTGAAGCTCATTAGCCTGCTGGAGAGGGGCCCCGTGTCCCAGAGCAGAAATAACTGCGGCAACGAGTGCGGCGGCTTCGGGGTGTTTCAGCGGGTGGGAGGGCGAGGGGCCGGGCGCCGGAGCCCCCCGAACGGGAGGGGACGCGGTGGCATCCCTGGCCGGTGGCGGGGAGGTTCCCGGAGCCTTTGTGCTGGCGCATCCGGAACAATGCGGCCGCTCCGGGCTTTTATCGGGACCCCTGAGGTTACTGCGCTATGAATAAATTAGTTGGTGGATGGGCTGCGGAGTCATGAGCCAGGAAAATGGGAGGAAGGCTCCCTCCTCCTCCTCCTCCTTCCCCGGCAAAGGGAGGCTGGGCTCCTCTCCGAGGGCTGCTGTGCACATCCCCGCTCCCGAACCGCGCAGACGCTGCTTGCGCTTTGCAGCTTGGCTTTGCCGGGCCCCGTGGTGCCGGGGCGAGGTTCGGGGTTTGCCTCGGCCGGCGATCGCGGGCGGCACCGGGCCCGTCCCGGTGTTAGGGCCCTCCCGGCTCGGCTGCCGGCAGCGGTGTTTGGTTTTGTTGCCAAGCCCGGTAGCCGACACAGGGTCTCTGTCCGTGAGCAAAGCCCCACGGCAGCGGGACGGGGCCGGGAGCCCCTCGCCGGGGCTGCGTTGCGGCATCCGAGCCGGTTGTCCCGCCTGGGACAGCGTCCGGCCGCGCTCTGCCCGCCCCAGCCAGCGAAACGAAACGCCGGGCTTGCCCACGGGCTGGGACGTGCGGGCACAGCGAGGCGAGGCGGACGCTTCCCGGCATCTCAGGTTATTAACATGATTTTGCAGCCTTTCAGAGGCTCGATTCACAAAACTCGTGAAACCTGCCTGCTCTCCCCAAATCCAGGCCAAGTCCCGTGCGGGACACGCCGGGCTAACGGCAGCGGCGTTCCTGGCATTGCTCCCCAGCCCGGCCACGCGTGCTGCTCGCCCGCTGTCCTCTTCGCCGGGATGAGGGGACACGCACAAGCTCTGTCCCGGCTGTGTTTTCCTCTGACCACGGCCCTGGAAACCGACCACAGCCCTGGGTACCAGCCATGACCCTGGGTACGGACCATGGCCCCGGGTACCAAACATGGCCCTGAACACCGACCACAGCCCCAGGTACGGACACAGCCCCGGGCACCGACCACAGCCCCGGGTACCAACCATGACCCCCAGTACAGATCACGACCCCGGACACCGACCACAGCCCTGGGTACCAACCACAGCCCTGGGTACTGACCACAGCCCCGGGTACCGACCACGGCCCCGGGTACCAACCATGACCCTGGGTACGGACCACAGCCCCGGACACCGACCACAGCCCTGGGTACTGACCACGGCCCCGGGTACCGACCACGGCCCCGGGTACCAACCACAGCCCTGGGTACCAACCATGGCCCCAGGTACGGACCATGGCCCTGGGTACAGACCACGGCCCCGGGTACCAAACATGGCCCTGAACACCAACCACAGCCCCAGGTATGGACCCAGCCCCGGGCACCGACCACGGCCCCAGGTACCAACCATGGCCCTGGGTACAGACCACGGCCCCGGACACCGACCACAGCCCCAGGTACCAACCACAGCCCTGGGTACCAACCATGACCCCAGGTATGGACACAGCCCCAGACACCGACCACGGCCCTGGACACTGACCACAGCCCTGGGTACCCACCAGGGCCCCGGACACCGACCACGGCCCCGACGCAGCCCCACAGCCCGAGCCTTCGTGCCGGGGCTGTTCGGGGAGCGCCGGGGCGATGGCAGCTCCACGGCCGGCGGATTCACGGGGCGTGCGGGGTGGTGCGTGGCCGTGGCTGCGTTGCCATCTCGTGGGCGTGGGGTCCTCGCCAGACCCCTGAGCGAAGCCGCTTGAGTTGAACCCGACTCCGTTGATTTGGGGTGGGAAAGGAAAAATGCAGGTTCCCAGTGGGGCAGGGGGGCTCCGTACCCCTCCTTGGGGAGGGAAAGGGGGGCTGCTGGCCCACCTGTATCCCCCCCCGCCCCGTGTCTCCCACTCGTGGGAGCGTGGTGGTTGCTGGATCCCAGCACCGACCCTGTTGCCGGCCCCATGGATGCCGACCTGCCCGACATGGTGGGGCTGAGGGGCCTCAGGGGGGGCCTGGGGGTCTGAGGAGGTCGGGGGGGGCATGGGGGGATCTGGGAGAGGTCTGAGGGGGTTGGGGGTGGTCTGAGGAGATCGGGGGGGCATGGGGGGATCTGGGGGATCTGGGAGGGGTCTGAGGGGGTTGGGGTGGTCTGAGGAGATCGGGGGGGGCATGGGGGGATCAGGGGGATCTGGGAGGGGTCTGAGGGGGTTGGGGGTGGTCTGAGGAGATCGGGGGGGGCATGGGGGGATCTGGGGGATCTGGGAGAGGTCTGAGGGAGTTGGGGGTGGTCTGAGGAGATCGGGGGGGGCATGGGGGGATCTGGGGGATCTGAGGAGGGGGGTTCTGAGGAGATCGGGACAGCTGGGGGGATCGGGGGGCATGAGGGGGGTCTGAGGGGGTGAGGGGGGGTCTGAGGAGATCAGGAAGGGATCAGGGGGATCTGGGGGGTGATCTGAGGGGTCAGATTGTCAGCGTTTATTCGATATTTGCTGTCCGCGTTCTGCTTTCCACGCGGGCTCTGCCCCGTTCAGGAGATGGAGTAACGGGCGCCTTCACCCTCCAGACAGCTCCCCCCACCCCGAACCGCTCGCTCAGTGCCCGGAGACCCTTTGCCTGATGGCACGCCGTGACCAGCACCCCGCATGAGCAACCATCGCACCCCCAGACCCTCCATAACCTGCCCCCAGCAGCTGAGCCACTGAACGCCAGGAAGCAACGGCGATAAACGCCGAGAGGCTGTGGGGGTAAATGCCGAGAGGCCGTGGGGGTAAACGCTGAGAGGCCGTGGGGGTAAACGCCGAGAGGCCGTGGGGGTAAACGCTGAGAGGCCATGACGGTAAATGCCGAGAGGCCATGACAGTAAACGCCAAGGGGCCATGACGGTAAGCTCTGAGAGGCCATGATGGTAAACACCAAGAGGCAGTGGCAGTCAGCACCGAGCCATGATGATGGTGAACACCGAGAGGCAATGGCGGTAAATGTTCAGACACAACGGCAGTCAACGCCGAGCCACAATGGCGGTCAAGGCCGAGCTGCAATGGCGGCATGGGCTGCACCCACACTCCTTCAGCTCTCGCTCGAGGGTACCTGGGAGCTTTGCCCACATGAAGGGCTCGCTCGCCGAAGGAGGGGGACGCCGGGGTCCCGGGGGCGCTGGGGCCGGACCGGGGCTGCGCAGGCGGCCGCTGCCGGGGGTGTGAAAGCAAAGGGCGGGAAGGAGCTGGCGGCCATGTCGCAAGGCCCGGGGCCTCTCGGGGCAGATTCTTGGCCGCGGCCGGTAACGGGGTGGGTGCCGGGAGCCGGTAACCACTGAGCAGGGCCGGGGGCACGGGGGGTGCACTGGGGGGGGGGTAGGGCCCGGTGCCCCCCGCCCCGCCCGACGGCGGCTCCCGCGGGGAGGGGGGGAGGGAGGGGGGGAGGGAGGGGCGCGGGCCCGCGTCACGTGACACGCGCCAAGATGGCGGCGCCCGCGGCGGCAGCGGCCGGGGCCTGGCGGAAGCGGCTGCGTGGCGGCGCCGTCACGCGCGGCCGCTCCCCGCGCTGAGGGGCAGGTGGGGACGGGGAGGGGGCTGGGGAGCCCGTAGGGGGCCGGGGGGCCTATGGGGACCGTATGGGACCGGGGAGGGGCTGTGGAGGGTGTATGGGGCCTATGGAGAGTCTGTGTGAGACCTATAGGGACCATATAGGAGTGGGGAGGGGCTGTGGAGGGTGTATGGGGCCTATGGAGGTGTTGTGTGGGGCCTATAGGGACCCTGTGGGACCGGGGAGGGGCTGTGGAGGGTGTATGGGGCCTATGGGGAGTCTGTGGGACCTATGGAGAGTCTATGGGGGGCTTATAGGAACCCTGTGGGACCGGGGAGGGGCTGTGGAGGGTGTATGGGGCCTATGGAGGGGCTGTGGGACCTATGGGGACCGTATGGGACCAGGAAAGGACTGTGGAGGGGCTATGTGGGGCCTATGGAGAGGCTGTGGAGGGCGTGTGGGGGTTGTGGAGGGGCTGTGTGAGACCTATAGGGACCATATGGGACCGGGGAGGGGCTGTGGAGGATCTGTGGGGCCTATGGAGAGTCTGTGTGGGGTCTATGGGGACCATATGGGACCGGGGAGGGGCTATGGAGGGCATGTAGGGGCTGTGGAGGTTGTATGGAGCCTATGGAGGGTGTATGGAGCATATGGAGTGTGGGGGGGCCCTATGGAGAGTCTGTGTGGGACCCATAGGGACCATATGGGACGGGTCAGGGCTGTGGAGGGTGTGTGGGGCCTATGGAGGGTGTGGGGCCCTATGGAGAGTCTGTGTGGGACCTATGGGGACCGTATGGGACTGGGAAGGGGCTGTGGAAGGTGTATGGGGCCTATGGAGGAGCTGTGGGGGTTGTGTGGGGCCTGGGGCCCGGGGCTGTGGGGTCCCGAGAGGGCCCCAGGGCTGTGGGGCTGGTGGGAGGGTCCCTGTGGGGCCGTGTGGGGCAGAAGGGGGGGCCATGGGGGCCGTGCTGTGGGGCTGTATGGGGCAGGGCTGTGGGGGTACCACGGGGGGGTGATCTGGGAGCCCTGAGGCAGGTGGGGGGGCTGCTCGCTGGGGAGGGGGCTGCCTGGGGCAGGAGGGTGATGGGGGGAGTGATGGGGGCTGACGAAGCCATAGGCACCTTTTGGGGTGAGCTGGGGGGGTGGGGCTGATGGGGGACGCCTGCCCCCAGGACCCCCCCGCAGACCCACTGACCCCCACCCCCTCCCTCCGGCAGGAGCTGCGCAGCCCCCGGTGATGCCGGTGAGCTCCCCTCCGCCATGCTCCTCGCCTCCTACTCCGCCTGCGCCCTCCTCCTGGCCGCCTGCCTGGCGCTGGAGCTGGCCGCCTGCCGCTCCCGGCCCCCCGCCGCCCCCCACCACGCCAACCCGGCCTTCCGCCGCTTCCAGCGCGGCTACTACCGCGTCTACCTGCCGGCACTGGCCGCCGACTGGCTGCAGGGACCCTACCTCTACAAACTCTACCAGCACTACCGCTTCCTGGAGGGCCAGATCGCCATCCTCTACGTCTGCGGGTTCGCCTCCAGCGTCCTTTTCGGGTTGGTTTCTTCTTCTTTAGTCGATCGCTTGGGTCGGAAGAAATCCTGTGTCCTTTTTTCCTTGACCTATTCGGTTTGTTGTTTGGTCAAACTCTCCCGGGATTATCTGGTGCTGGCGGTGGGGAGGGTTTTAGGGGGGTTGTCGACGGCGTTGCTCTTCTCCGCCTTCGAGGCGTGGTATGTCCACGAGCACGTGGAGCGATACGATTTTCCGGCCGAGTGGATCGCCGTCACCTTTTCCCGAGCGGCTTTTTGGAACAACGTCATCGCCGTGGGGGCCGGGGCGACGGCCGATTTCTTCGCCGAGTGGTTGGGGTTGGGCCCGGTGGCCCCGTTCATGGTCTCCATCCCCCTCCTGGTGCTGTCGGGGGTCTTTGCTGTGAAAAATTGGGACGAGAACTATGGGAAGAAACGAGCTTTCTCCAAAACCTGCGGCGACGGTTTGAAATGCCTCCTCTCCGACCGACGCGTCCTTCTCCTGGGCGCCATCCAGGCTCTGTTTGAAAGCGTCGTCTACATCTTCATCTTCCTCTGGACGCCCGTCCTAGATCCCCACGGCGCTCCCCTGGGCGTCGTCTTCTCTGGCTTCATGGCCGCCAGCATGCTGGGCTCCTCGCTCTACCGCCTGGCCATCTCCAAGCGGTACCACCTCCAGCCCGTCCACCTCCTCGCCCTCGCTGTCCTCCTGGTTTTCTTCTCCCTCTTCATGCTCACCTTCTCCACCAGCCCCGGGCAGGAGAGCCCTGCCGAGTCCTTCCTCGCCTTCCTCCTCATCGAACTCGCCTGCGGGCTCTACTTCCCAGCCATGGGTTTCCTCCGACGGAAAGTGGTGCCAGAGAAGGATCGCCTGGGGGTGATGAACTGGTTTCGCCTCCCCCTGAACTTACTGGCCTGTCTGGGTTTACTGGTTCTGCACGACAGCGACCGTCAGACGGGCACCAGGAGCATGTTCGGCGTCTGCGCGGCCGTCATGCTGCTGGCGCTGCTGGCTGTCGGCCGCCTCTTCGCCGTCAGCCGCCACGACGCCGAGCTCCGCCTGCCCGCGCCGCCGGGACAGGCCGACGCCGCCGACGCCGTGCCCGAGCTGTGACGGGGGGGCCGCTGCGGTGTCACCCCCCCCCTGCCCCCGACGAGGGACTGCGGAGGGGACGCGGGGACACCCTGACCCGCTGCTGCAGGGTGAGTGGCCCCCCACCCCGGGTGGCCGGTGACCCCCAAAATGTCCTCGTCCCCACCGCCTCCGTGGGGGCAGGGGGGCTTGGAAGCACGCGGGCAGGCGGATTCGCTCTTTTTTTAAAAAAAAAGAACAAAATAAATGGTGTTTCTGCAGACCCCCACCCCCCGTCTGCACGGATTTTGCGGGGAGCCTGCTCGGGGTCTGCCCCCCTGCCCGGCACAGGGGTCTGTGCGTGTGCAAGGGGCACGCTGGAACCTTGTCCCCAGCAGTGGTGCGTGGAGCCACGCTTGCACAATTGTTCCTGGTGCACGAGGGTCCCTGTGCACACCAGTGCTTGTGTTGCACGATCGTCCCCGGTGCACAGGGGCGTTTCTGCATCCCCCGGGGTTTCCGTTGCACCGACACGCGGCCGTCCCGCCCTACACGGAGCCGTGTGCTGCTGCCTCCTTGCACGCTGATCCGCGGGCGCTCCCTTGCACGCTGCTTGCACTCACCCCCTTGCACGCTTCCCCGCGTGCCCGCACTGCGTCGGGCAGCGATCCCGGCACCTCGCCGCACGCCTGCGGCCTCGTTGCACGCCGGGCCCTGCACGCCGGGGGCACGGGCATCCTTGCACGCCCACTCCCCGTTGCACAAGCATCCTTGCACGCCTGCTCCCCGTTGCACAGCCGCTCCTGCACACCACAAAGCTGTTGTGCGCTGGGCCCCGCACACCAACACCCTGTTGCACGCCACGTGCGTGCACACCACCAGCCTCCTGTTGCACGGGGGCCCTTGCACGCCCACCCCCATTGCGGGGGGAGGTCCCTGCACATTGTTACGGATTTACACACCCCGGCCAGCGTAGAAAGGTCCGACCCTGGGATCCCTCTGGGTAATGTCAGGCCCGAGGGGAGGTTTCCTGTTCCTCTTTGGTTCTCTGGGGCCCGCTCGTGCTGGGTGCTTCTGGAGAGAGGCCCCCACCCCGGCTCGCACCCCCCCAGTTACACCCGTACTACCTGGCCCTCGATCCTCAGCTCCAGCCCCTGAATTCTGGTCGGCGGCCTCTTCGTCACTGGTTTTGACTCTTGGTGGACTGGGTGCCTGCTGAAGTGACCTCGTTCTCTTGGAACAGGGCCTCTTGGAGCGGGGCCGGAGGCGGCCACGGGACCAATCCGAGGGCTGGAGCCCCTCTGCCGTGAGGAGAGGCTGCGGGGGCTGGGGCTGCTCAGCCTGGGGACGAGGAGGGCGCGGGGAGACCCTTCCAGTGCGGAAAGGGGGCTCGGGAGAGAGCTGGGGACAGGCTTTATAGCCCGGCCTGCAGCAACAGGACAAGGGGTGATGGTTTTAAACCAAAAAAAGGGAGATTTAGCCTGGAGCTAAGGGAGAAAGCAGCAAGGGTGGGGAGACCCCGGCGCGGGCTGCGCGTGCGACACGAGACTGCAGAGAGAAGAACGCGGTCAATCAGACTTCTGCTCCGTAACAGCGCCGGGCCGTGTTGCACGAGGTCCTTGCACGCACGCGCCCGCTGCGGGGGGGCCCTGCACACCGGGGGGGCCCTGCGCGCCGTGGGAGCCGGAGGCAGCAGCCAAAACACCGGCTGTTTTGCTCCCGAGCCAAGGCTGCTGCCGAGAAAAACAACTCGGTCGTGGCCAGAGCAGTGGAGCGGGGGCTGCGCAGCCACCATCGCACAGGGGCCTTGCACACCGGGTCCCGTTGCACAAGGGGCCCCGCGCGCCCTCCCGCCGTTGCTCGGGGGTCCTTGCACGCTGAACCCGTTGCACGGGGGTCTCTGCACACCGGCACCCCGTTGCACGGGAGTCCCCGTGCACCCTCCCGCCGCTGCATGGGGGTCCTTGCCCAAACCCCGCCGTGGCACCGGGGTCCCTGCGCAGCCGTCCCCGCTGCGCGAGGCGCTGTGCGCATGCGCACCCGCTGTCTCATGGACTACAACTCCCGGCGTGCCCCGCGCGGGCGGCCCGGTGGAGCCGCGCGCTGATTGGCTGCGGAGGCTGTTTGAACGGGGCGCGCGGCGGGGGCCTGTATCCAGGCAGCGGCGGCGCAGCGTGAGTCTGAGGGGCTGAGGGGACCTGCAGGCCCCGGGTAGGGGGTCCGGGGGGGCTCTAGGCTGGGAGCCTCTGGGGAGTTGGGGCTGGGGGGGCTGTGTGCCCTGTGGGGGCCGAGGAGTGGGGCTGGGGGGGCTCTGCGGGCACGGAGGGGGCTGTCAGTTGGCCCTGGGGGGGGAGGGGTGGTCTAGGCCGCGAAAGGGCGGTGAGCAACTGGGGAGTGGGGCTGGGGGGGAGGCTGGGAATGGGCCTGGGGGCCCTGGGGGCGCCGAGGACTGGGCCTGGGGGAGGCTGTGTGCGCTGTAGGGGCTGAGGAGTGGGGCTGGGGGGGACGGTGAAGCTCCGGAGGGGCTGGAGGCCCCGGGGTGCTGGGGAGTGGGGCTGGGTGGGGCTGTGTTCCCTATGGGGGCTGAGAAATGGGGCTGAGGGGGCTCTGGGGGCACGGAGGGGGCTGTCAGTTGGCCCTGGGGGGGCTGAGGAGTACAGCTGGGGCGAGGGGGCAACTGAGGGGGGCTGTAGGCCACGGGAGGGCTGTGAGCAACTGGGGAGTGGGGCTGGGGGGGTGCTGCGGACCTGTGTAGGGTCTGGGGGCCCCGGGGAATGGGGCTAGGGGGGCTGCGTGCACTGTGGGGGCTGAGGAGTGGGACTGGGGGGGGGCTGCGGAACTCTGGAGGGGCTGGGAATGGGCCTGGGGGCCCCGGGGGTGCCGAGAACTGGGGCTGGGGGAGGCTGTGTGTGCTGTAGGGGCTGAGGAGTGGGGCTGGGGGGGTGGGATGGCGAAGCTCCGGAGGGGCTGGAGGCCCCAGGGTGCTGGGGAGTGGAGCTGGGGGGAGCTGTGTGCCCTGTGGAGCCTGGGGAGCGGGGCTGTGCGTCATGGGGTTACTGGAAAGAGGGGCTGGGGGCTCCCAAGGGGCTGGAGGATGGAGTGGTGAGGGGCTGTGAGCACTGGGGGGGCCTGGGGAGCGGGGCTGGGAGTTGCCTATGAGTGTGGGGGGCTGTGAGCGCAGAGGGAGGACTGGGAGCTGTGGGGGTCCCACACCTTTCCCTGCCCACCCCAGCCCACCCAAGTCGCCAGCCTGGTGTCGCGTATGAAGCACCTCCAAGGAGCCGATGTCGCCGCCCGGATGGACAGCGAGGAGGGCACAGATGGGCTGCTCGCCGAGCTGTGGGTGAGCCGGGGTGGGGGCTCCACTGCCTGCACCACGGGGGGAGGAGGGGGACCCTCCCTAGAGAGTGCTGGGCTGGGCGCCGGGGGTCTGACACCCTTCCCTCCCCAGGAATGCCTCTCCTGCTGCCGGGGAGATGCCTCGGACGCCAGCCAGGCCTCCCGGCTGCGGAAAAGCCAGGCCTGCGACAGAGTCCTGCGGGTTTGCGTCGAGCGCATGGCCGAGCCCGGGGGCTGCCCGGCACGCGCCACCGGCCTGGTGACCGTGGCCGAGGCGGCGTGCCAGGGCTACCTGACCGCCGTGCCGCAGCCCGCTCCCCTCTACCTGGAGAAGATCCTCTACCACCTGCTGAGGAACGCGGCCGGCCGGGCGAGCGGCGATGCCTGCTGGAGGGTGGCCGACCTCCTCCGTGCCCGGCTGCTGACCTACCGCCCCAGCCAGGCCTCCTCCAAGGACTTCTCAGCCATCGCCTACAGCAGCTTCAGCGTGCTCTGGAGACGGGCAGACGCCCTGGCCCAGCCCGAGCAGCCGCAGGAGGAGGGTAGAGCTGTCCTCTTGGTCCGTCTGCGAGCCCTGCGCTTCCTCCTGCTGCTGGAGGAGGACGGGGCGGCCTTGCCGCCGCTGCAGCCCCCCTTCTTCGCCTCGCAGACGGCGCAGCAGGCAGCTGCCGCTGCTGCCTTGTACGAAGCCCAGCAGGCGCCGTCCTCAGCTTTCCTCGGCCGACAGCTCGGGGACTGCTTGCTCACAGCTCTGCGAAAGGAAGTGACGGAGCCACCCACCCTCCAGCAATCCCTCTGCTTCTTCGAGCTTACCCTAGAGCAGTGCCGGCATCTCTGCAAGAGCAGCCAGTACAGGAAGGCTGAGGAGGCGATGAAGGACGCGAGGGGTTTCCTGGGCGCCACAAAATCTTTCGGTGACCCCCTGTCCCTCCTGGAGGCCGGGATTCACCTGAACCGGGTGCTGACCGAGAGCGCCGGCTCTGCAGGCCCACCATTATCCCAGGCCGCAGCAGCTCTCGGCGCGGCGGCAGAGGCCTCGGAGCGGTTCCTCAGGGTGCTGGCTGAGAGCTGCCAGTTCGTCGTCTACTCCCTCGGCGAGTACGCCAAGAGGAGCAAGCAGCAGCCCTTCAGCCAGGAAGACGTGCTCGGCCTCTGTGCCTTCACCGAGGAGCACTGCCGCGTCCTCCACCGGCTGCTGGAGAGGGTGAGGCTGGGCTGGGAGTGGGGCGACCACGTAGCATGGTTGATCAAAGCCTCTGTGAGCAGCTGGAGGGTTCCTAACCCTGCTCCAGGCTCGAAGCTCTCCGTAATCCATCAGCGGAGCATCCCTCTCCGGCATCCCAGTCCTGAGCAGCAGTGCCCAGTGCTGCCTGGGCCCCACGGAAGCCGCTTTTCTCCTTCTCTCCCCTCCACAGGTTCCTCCCGACGGAGTCAAACAGAAGATCTTGGTGAAGCAGCTGCTCTACCGCAGCCTCCAGCTCTTTGCCAGCGTGGCCTGCGATGCCTTCCAGTGCTCCCAGGTACCGGCGGCGGAGGGTCCAGTCCCTAGCACTGGGGGTGGGTGAGACCCTCGCGGTGCTGGGCAGCTTCTCCCTGCGGAGGTGGCATGTTGGTGGGGATGGAAGGGGCTGCTCAAGCCACGCCGAGGAGTTCTGGGGGGGCTGTGGGTCCCTGGTGGCCTCTTGCCAGCCTCCCTCTCCCCGCAGGCGGCAGGCTGGCCGGGTCTGGAGCAGCTGATGGCGGGCTGCAGGAGGAGCGTGGCGTGGATGCTGGAGGCGCTGGACGGGCTCCCTGAGAGCGAGCGAGCCAAGTACCTCGACGTCACCGGTCAGTGCCACGTGGTGGGTGGGACCAATCCTGGTTCCTTGGCCCCAGCTTGGATTGAACATGGGTGCAGAGCTCAGTGTCTGTGTATGTGGGGAGCAACAAGGGGCTCCTCTGCCGTGCAGAGCACGTGGCTGCCGGGGCCAGGGCAGGGGGTGACAGTCCCTGGCTGGACAAGGAGAGGGGGGTCGTTCTCTCGCTGTCATGTCTTTAATACTTGGGTTTCACCTGCGGCAGCATCGTGTGCGTTCAAGCTGGCCTACATCTTCTACAGCCAGAACCTCCACGAGGAGGCCAGCTCCGTCTGCCAGCTCTTCTGCAAGAGGCTGCAGACAGCAGATGCCTACGCGTGTCCAGAGATACCCCCAGAGAGGGTAAGCGCTTGCCTGATGCTTCTGGCGGAAACGGGGCTGAACTGAATGGATCCCGGGGCCGGGAGAGCAAAGGAGAGGACAGGACCAGCTTTTGCTCCTGGAACAGCCCCGGTTCCCTGCTCTGAGGTCTTCCCTTTGCCCAGCCGGGGCAGGGGGCTGTGGCAGGGGACATGGGAGGCAGGGGATTTGCTCCCCCAGGGCGCTGAAGCCGGTTCTCTGTGCTCTCCCTGCAGCTGCACAAATGCTTCAGGCTGCAGGTGGAAAGCTACCGCAAGCTGGGGCAGCCGGAGAGAGCCCTGGCGTGTGTGGTGCAGTGGCTGGCCGTGCTGCGGGGCCGGGTCGGGGAGCTGCTGGCAGAGCCCGTCTCCCTCTGGGTCAGGGTCAAAACGGATGCTGCGAAGCAGGGAGCCGAGGAGTTACGGTTACGGTAAGACCTGGAAGGCTGCCCGGTGCGTGGGGGGTGGATGTCTTGAGAACTGCGGCTCCCAAGCTGGTAAAATGAGGCTGTTTCTCCCTGCGCGATGTGTCTGGCTCCACTGCGCTCTACGCAGAGCCCCCCCTGCAGCTCCCCTTTCCCCCAGGACCCTGAAGGAAGGCTTGGAGGGGCACAGCCTGGACACGGAGACCTTGGTGACCATCCTCTTTGCGGAGTTGAAGGCCTACAAGACGGTCCGAGCTGACACAGGGCAGGAACGCTACAACGTCCTATGTGACCTGCTGGAGATCTGCTCAGAGGAGAGCGGCCGCCTGCACCAGCGAGCTGTCTGCTCGACGGAGCTGGCCCAGGTCTTGTGCTACCACAGCTACGCCCAGCAGACGGACTGGTGAGTGGATGCCAGCGTGCCGGGATCACCTCCCTGTGTCCCTGAAAGTCTCCAAGGAGCATTTGAGGGCCTTTAGGGGGAGTTTTAAGGGTCTGGAGTGTGTTTGCTCTGGCTGCTTGTTCTGTTTGGGTCCTGGGGTGTATTGATTCTTCCCTTTAAAATGCTCCGGGGGCTTCAGGGGCAGAGGGCTGTTTCTAATCCCTCTCTCCAGCAGCTCCTCCCTGGACTCGGTCCGTGAAGCCTTGCGGCTGCTGGAGTTGGTGCCCAGGACGGCCCAGAACCGGGACCAGCTCCTCGATGACCGGGCGCAGGCTCTGCTCTGGCTCTACATCTGCACCCTGGAGTCCAGGCTGGAGAAGGTGGGTGGGGGTGGCGGAGCAGGGCTGTCGGGTGCTGAAACGGATCCGGATCTGAAAACACCACAGGGCTCTGTGCCTGTGTCGGGTGCCCTCCTCAGCCTTGCTGGCAATGCTCAGCTCTGCACCGGGGCCACCAAAAGCCGCCCAGACCTTGGTGGAAACCCTGTGGGGTCTCTTAACATGTGATACTGCTGCCTCCTCCCCCACTGCAGAGCATAGAGAGGGACCAGAGAGCCAAAGCTCAGGGGCTGAAGAACCTGGATGACTTTGAGCCAAACGACCTCAACTACGAAGGCAGGCTGCTGGAGGACAGGTTCCTGTACGACGGTATCTCCTTCAACCTGGCAACAGAAACTGGTGAGGATGCTGGCGGGTTCGGGCCCTTTGTGAAGAGGCTCTCCAGGAGCGCCTGGTTTCAGGTCAGGGTGTCTCAGACCCGTGCTGTGCCCTCAGCTTTGTCCAAAAGCCTGGACGAAGCCTTCGCCTTGTGGAAGCAGCTCCTGGCGTCGCCGGGCGTCCCGGCCGTGCGCAGCCCCGAGCAGACTGTAGCCTCCCTGCACCTCCTGGCAGCTCTCTACAAACTGATGGCCAAGGTAACACTGCCGGGGAGGTGGCTGGCGGGACGGCAGAGTCCCTCTGCGGTGGTCTCTGAGTGTAACCGTGGGGGTCTTCCTGCCCTCAGCCCTTGCAAGCCATGGAGAGCTACCTCCTGGTCAGAGGCCTGTGCAGTGCGCTCGGGGACAGCCTGGGCACGGCCAGTGCCCTGTGCCAGGTCACCAAGCTGCTCTTCCAGCTGGAGTGCCCCAGCTACGCCCAGGCAAGTCTGGCAGGGAGGGAAGGGGCCGTGGGGTGAGCTCAGCCGATCCCCAGGCCGCAGCCCTCATGCTGGCGTGTTGGTTTCCAGCTTTTCCTGCAGGAGATGGAGTCCTGCCTGCAGAAAGCCGACAGCAGCGAGGATTCCTACCTGCTGCTGCAGCAAACCTGCCTCCTGCTCCGCAGCCAGCTGTGCTGCGTCAGCCGCCAGGTAGGGCTCCTAAGATCCCATGTCTGCTTCAGAATTGGTGTCAGAGGGCAGGAGGAGACTGCAGCAGCTCGCTCTGCTGTCTCAGTACCTCTTGCTAGGGACCTTGGGCATGGAGACACCCTGGACCACGAATGGTGACTCCTTTTCTCCCTCTGCAGATTGAAGAGGGTCTCACCCTGTTGCTGGAGGTGCTCCAGAACTCGGCTCTGCAAAAAATCACCAAGGTCTGGTACCTGCTGCGAGCCCATGTCCTTCAGCTGGTGGCCATCTACCTGAGCCTGCCCCATGCCCGCCTCTCGCTGGAGCTCCGGCAGCAGATCTTTGTGCGAGGTGAGTTGCCAGGGGATGTTTGAAACCCTGCCGGTGAGCACCAGGCTGACAGGGGTCATGGACAAAGCTCTGGGCAAACAATCGACCTCTGGGTTTCTCCAAACCAGCCCGTTTGGGGTGAGGAGAGGGGAATTTGGGGGAGCCACTCTGTGCTGGGGCCGGGGGGGGGGGCCTTGGTTGGTACTGATACCCACGACCACCCTTGCGCAGGGTGGAAGACACCCGAGACAGCTCTTGTCGAATCGCAGAAGCTTTTGCGCAGCATCATCCTCCTGCTGATGGGCAGCAGCTTGCTGGGCTGTCAGACAACGGCATCCGACGCCCAGTTTGTGGATTACGGTGAGCTGGCTGCTCGTGTGGACCGAAACCCAGCGGCTCCTCCGGAGAGAGCCGAGCCACTTGCCTGCGTCTCTGGGCGGAGCGGCTCCGGTCACCTTCCTGTCCTCCCTCGCAGGGGACAACCTGCTGCTGAAGTGGCAAGTGCTGGCAGACATGCTGGCCTGCTCGGAGCACCTGGTGGCTCTCCTCAGCAGGCTGGAGGTGGTGTGTAAAGCCAAAGCCTTCTGCTTGGAGGCCGTCAAGCTGGCCATGAAACTCCAAGCCACGCGGTGGTGAGTTGACAGTGGAGGCGGGGAAAGGCTGGCCCTGTGCTTGGGGGATGCTTGGTTGGGGACGAGCTGCCCTGCGGCCAGGGGGGACGTTGGTGTCTGTGTCCCTTGGTGGGGGACTGGCCCTGATGGGGGAGGGTTTGGCACCTTCTCAGCTTGGTCTGGAGCGAGCGGCTGCTCTGGGGTGTGTCAGCCCATGAATTCAGCTTGGCAGGTCGGATGTGAGCTCGTTCCTCACCGCCCGCCTGCCTCCCGCCCGCCCGGCCCTGGGGATGGAGCGACGGCCGTCGTGGGGAGGCTCTGAGGGCTGTTCGTTCCCCCCCCAAGGTGTACGTCCTTCCTGGTGCTGAAGGCCCAGCTGGAGCTGCAGCAGCGTGAGCTGGAGCTGAGCCACTTTGACCTGCAGCAGGCTCTCTTCCTCTTGGAGTCTGACACCGGTGAGTCCGTGCTCTGGGTTTGGAGGGGACTGGGGAGGCTGAGGTGAGCCCCAAACCTGGGCAGTGCCGGAGACGATCCCTTTTGTGCCTGCTTTTGGGCTGGGGTGAAAGATCTGCCTTGTGCAGTGCTGCTGGAGCAGCTGGCCCCTGTCACCAAGGAGGGTGCAGAGGTGGGGGGGTGACTCTGAGCCAGGTTTTGGCTCATCAAGCGACTCCTCCAGCTGATGAGGGTGTCACTGGGGAAAGCAGAGGCGTTGAGCCTGGCTTCCCGCACCCCTCCTTGTGCTGGCTGTGGTCAGTGGTAGCTGGGAGATGACTGTGCAGGAAGGACATTGAAATAACCCTCCCCTCTGCCCGCAGAGTTTAAAGCCAGCAAGAAGCAGAAAGGCCAGACGAAGATCCTGCCCAGGAAGGGCAAACTCGAGGGCAAGAAGCCACAGGACCCCGTCTCTGAGCCCCCCAGGGAAGAGGAGGGTTTCCTGAAGGGCCCTGCGCTGGAGTTTGTGGCCACGGTGAGCGGGCTGGAGAAGACAGATGCTCTCACCGGCTCACCGGTGCTGAAGCCTGAGAGGAGGAAGAGACTGGCCTTCCTCACCCACCTGGCAGCCTGCCCGTGCCACCTCTGCTCCGACCTGGCCCTCTCGGCGCTCTGCCTGCGCTGGCTCCTCTCCAGTGCCCAGGGCGAGCTGGCAGCGGGCAGCACGGCCGAGGGGCTGGCTCTGATCCGTGCCGTGCTGCCGCGCTGTGCTGCCGTGGCCACCCGCTTCGCCACCGTGCTGCGAGACAAGCTGTGGGGCGGCTGCGTCAGCCGGGACCTGCCTGCGCTGGAGCTGCTGGATGATCTGGTGGCCACTGGCTACGCCGTGTTGGCCCTTCAGAGCCTGGCCAGCCCCCAGCCAACGGCGAAGCTGCAGGAGGAGCTGGAGAAGGGGCTGACCTTCCTAGCGTCCTGCAGACCCCACGTGCCCAGCCTGGAGGTCTCCAGGACCAGCCTGCTGCTCACTAAAGCCGTGGCTGCCATTTGCCGCCTGGCCTCCAAGCACAGCGACTCTGTGGATGGCGTCTTCGCCGGCGCTTGGACTTTGCAGCTGCCCACGATGACTCCAGCGGAGCCCGAAGTGGCGGCCGTGCCCCAGACCCTAAAGACAGACAAGGCTCAACCCCAAAGGCGAAAAAACAAGGCAGCGTTGGCTCCCACCGTGCCCAAGCCCAGAGTGAAGAAGAACCAGAGAGCGAAGCCTCTGGCTGTGCCGGCCGCTGACGATGTCTTTGCTCTGGCTGACTCGGACAGCGAGGTGCCCCCCATCGTCATCCGGCCGGTGACGGTGCCCTGCACCCCGCACCAGGAAGCCTGTCTCTCCGCCAAGGCACGGGCAGCCCCCGGGCGCAGGACTCCCTTCACCATCTTCAGCGAATCCTCCCCGCCGGCCAGCAAGTCCCAGCTCCTGCGAGCGCCCAAAGTCTTGGGGAAAGTCAAGTCTCGCCTAAAGGTGAGCGGGGCGGGAGGCGAGGGGCAGCCTCGCGCACCCGGCACGAGCCCCGACACCCTCCTGTCCCTCTGCTTCAGGTGACATTCAGCGATGACAGCGACTTGGAGGATCCCGAAGCACGGCGGACCCCTGCAGCTACCCGCAAGACATCCTGCGCCCGGAAAGCTCTGCCCACCAAATCCGTGGGGTCCCAGGCGAGCTCGGTGGGGTTCGGCAGCCGGAGCAGCAGTGCCCAGCCCCGGAGAGGGCGGCCAGGCACCCGCCGAGCAGGGGCTGCGGAGGAGAAGAGGGAGCGGATGACCCGCAGGGCTCCCAGCAAGAGAGCCGAGGAGGAGCGGGAGCTTCTGAGGGCCGCTGAGGAAGAGGAGAAGGTGGAGGAAGAGCTTGAGGTCAGCATTGAGGTCCTGCGGGTCTCCGAGGAAGAGGAGGGAGCCCCAGGTGAGCTGGGCTACCCCAGAGATAGGGGGAGGTCTTGCCTTTGTGCACCCCTGAGCAGTCGTCTCGGGCTGTCCCCACTGCTGCCACCAGTCCCAGGGACCAGGCGCCTCTGTCCCTCCCCGCAGGCAGGAGACGGCTGCCGCGGCGTGGGCAGGAGGGCGCAGACGGGGAGCACGAGGTCCTGCGGCAAGAGGCCGGCGAGAACGTCCTGGCAGCGCGGTGGCTGAGCAGCAGGGACCCCTTGCACCCAGAGGGGACCCTCTCCTCCGCCCTGCCCACGGCTGGCGGTGAGCACCCAGCATGGTGTGGGTGGGGAGGCTGGGGGGCTGTGGGGGGAGGAAAGCTGAAGCTGAGCCCATCGGTGAAGTTGGTGGCACCTCTGCAAAAAACATTTAAAACGGGTAAAAACTGCTGTATGGGCAGAGGGCAAAGCAGCTGAGGAGGAGGAGGCACTGCTCACCCCGTCTAGGTCGTTGATGAAGATATTAAACAGCACTTGTCCCAGGATGGACCCCTGAGGGACACCACTTGTCCCCAGTCTCCGTCTGGACACTGAGCTGTTGACCCCTACTCTCTGGATGTGCCCATCCCACCAGTTCTTCCTCCCCCGAGGGTCCACGCTTCACATCTCTCCAATTTAGAGAGCAGGATGGTGTGGGGGACCATGCGTTGGTCTTGGACTGGAGCTGGTGGCCGTGCTGGGGACACAGCGTCTGTCCCCTCTGCTCCCTGCTCTGCCTCCCCTCGCCGCTGCTCGGAGCGTTGCCCGAGGGCTTGGCAGCTGATCCTGCCCCGGGGTTTTGCTGCTTTGTCCCTTCCAGATGTCTCCTCGCTGGACACGGTCCTCGAGTTCCTGAAAGAAGCTTTCAGCTGCATCAGCCACTGCCCTCCCGGCACACTCTACAGCCAGATCTGCCAGCTCCTGGCTCTGGCCACGGGGAGCCAGGACCCCCTCTCCACCGCCTACCTGCTCTCCGAGTCGGTCTCCATCACCACGCGCCATCAGCTGCTCAGCATCCTCCACAGGAAGCTCCAGTGAGTCCCTCCGTCGCCGCTCCTCTCATCCCCAGAGCATCGCCGAGAAGGGGCTCGTCCAACACCACCAGAGCCCCAGCAAAGGTGATTTTGGGGTGGTTTCTGCCCCCTGACTGCCTCTCCCTCCGCAGCAAAGAGAAGAAGTCAGCGGGGGACGTGGCTGAGCAGCTCCGTGGGCTCTCCTTGCAGGAGGGGAGCACCGCCCAGCGCAGCCAGCACCTCGCCGAGCTCGAGAGACTCTTCATGTTCAGCTCTGCAGGGCTGGGGCCCGAGGTGCGGGACGGCTTCCGGACGCAGCTGCAGCAGATCCCCAGCGGTACGGGCTGATGTGGGCACAGGGACCGGGCAGCTCGGCGCCCGGGAGGGTGCCCTTTGGGGCTGTCCTTAAGGTCTGGGTGTGCCTTGCAGGGGTGACCGTGTGCGTGCTGACCCTCGCCGGCGTCCAGCCTGGCTGCGTCGGGGACACGCTGCTGCTGACACGGCTGGAGAAGGACACGGCTCCCGTCGCCATCCGCATCCCCACCGCGCTCGCCAAGGTGAGGGCAGGGACGGGAGAGCCCAGCCACGTTCAGGGCTGGCGTCACGGCTCCTTTTCCTCCTCCAGGCCCCGCTGCGCTCCGTGCTGGGCGACTTCGACACCATCCAGAAGGAGCAGAAGGAGGCCAGCAGCTGCACGGACAAGCAGGACTGGTGGCTGCGCCGCTCCGAGCTGGACCGCAGGATGAAGGTGGGGAGCACCACCCCGCGCCCCGCTGCGGGGCACATTTCGGAGGGGGTTGGGGGGGATCTGTACCCCCGCCAATGACTCTCTGACCTCTTGCAGAGCCTCATCGAGACCCTGGAGACGCAGGTGCTGGGCTGCTGGAGGGGTGCCCTGATCCCCGCCGGCCCCGAGCCCGGGCTGGCAGAGGAAGCCGCCCGCTTGCACCCCCAGCTCCGCCGCTGCGGCTGGAGGGACTCGGATCCCACCCTGCTCAAGGTGCCCGGGCTGGGGCAGGATTTGGGGGAGCTGAGCCCCCGCTTTGCCGATGCTCACCCCTTCCTCCTCCCCGCAGGTCGTGCTGAACGCCGCTCCCCTCCTCACCCCGCACGACGTGCAAGCCGTGGCCTTCGGCCTCTGCTCGGCGCAGCCCCGCAAGGCTCAGCTGCTGTTGCAGGAGGCGGTGGAGAAGCGAAGAGCCTGCGCCAAGCAGACCGGCGGCTCCCTCGTCCTGGTTCTGGATAAAGTGAGACCTCTGCTCCTGCTTCACCTCCTCCTGGCTCTGCTGCCTTCCTCCTGCTCACGCCTTCCTCCTCCTCTTCCTCCCAGCACCTGCAGAAGCTGCCCTGGGAGAGCATGGCGTGCCTGAAGGCTGTGCCCGTAACCAGGCTCCCTTCCCTGCGCTTCCTGCTCAGCTACTCCCTGGCGCAGAAGGTGAGAGCACTGGGGACCCTGCGTACCCCAGCCCTGGCTTTTGGGGAACCCCCTCACCCCCCCCAAACCTTGCGCTGGGCTGAGACCCACTCGTCCCCCCCTCCTCGGCAGCGGGCAGGGTCTGTGCTGAGCCACGGCGTGAACCCCAGCAGCACCTTCTACGTCCTCAACCCGCACAGCAACCTCCTGGGCACCGAGGAGCGATTTCGGGGCTGGTTCGAGAGGTGAGTGGAGACCTCGAGAGGGCTTGGGGGGGCTGGGCTCTGTGCCCCCCACCGCTTCTCACCAGCTCTCCCGCAGTGAGCCCGGCTGGAGGGGGGTGACAGGAGCCGTCCCGAGCCCCAAGCAGATGCAGGCAGCCCTCCTGGAGCACGACCTCTACATGTGAGCATCACCGGGGCTGCTTGGGGACACCTCGGGGGGGGTACGAGGGTAGCTGGGGCTCATCGGGGGGGCTTCTCCCCATAGCTATGTGGGGCACGGAGCGGGTGCCCGCTTCCTGGACGGACAGACCATCTCCCGGCTGGATTGCCGTGCCGTCACCCTGCTCTTCGGCTGCAGCAGCGCCGCGCTCGCCGTCCGGGGCAGCCTGGAGGGCTCCGGCATCATCCTCAAGTACATCATGGCCGGCTGGTGAGTGACAGGGGGGCTCTCCGAGGCGGGGGGAGGCTTTGCGTGTATGGAGCTGGGTTTTTTTTGGGGTGGGAGCGGATCTAACGCCCTCCTCCCTCCCAGCCCCTTCATCCTGGGGAACCTGTGGGACGTCACGGACCGGGACATCGACCGGTACGCCCAGGCGCTGCTGCAGGGCTGGCTGCGGGGGGGCTCGGGCGCCTCGCTCCTGGCCCACGTCACCCAGGCGCGCCAAGCCCCCAAGCTCAAGTACCTCATCGGGGCGGCCCCTGTCGTCTATGGGCTGCCCGTCTGCCTGCAGTGAGGCAGGGGGGGTCCCCGTCCCCTCGGGGGGGGTCTCTGGCTGCGGCTGCTTTAGTTTATTTTAATGAAACTGGTTTTATTTGCGCGTTCCGTGACAATAAAGCTACTGGCTTTGGGCCTGTCCCTGTTGTCCCCCCCGTGTCTCTCCTGGACCCCCCCCCGCCCCGAGCTCCTGTCCTCCTCCTCTGCTGCCAGAGGTGACCCAGAGCCCCCGGCCTTTGCTGCTGCCCCCCCCATCCCTTGGGTTTTGGGGTTGGGGGGACCCCAGGGGTGCTGGGAAAGGGGGGGGGGCTGTTTGCTCAGGGCTCTGTCCCCATGGCAGTGCTGGGCTGGAGTCTTTGCCCCTGGGGGGGAACCTTAGAAGCCCCTTTTCCCCGTAGGGGGTGTCCTTTCCCTGGGCGGGGGGCCCTTTTCCCTTGGGGGGGTCTCTTTTCCCTGTGGGGCTGCCCCTGACTGGGGGGGACGGCTGCCCCCCCCACCCCGGAGCGCTGCTGGCCTCCGGCCGCCAGGGGGCGCGGTCCCTCGGAGCAACGAGAGGCGCGGGCGGCGCCAGAGCGTCGCGGCGGCCCAAGATGGCGCAGGCGGTGAACGTCGGGGAGCTGAGGCTGCCGCAGCTGGAGCTGCTCAAGGGGCAGCTCGACCAGGTGGGGCCGGGCCGGGGGGGGTCTGTGGGGCCAGGGCCGCCCCTCGGGGCTCCGTGGGCCTGGGCTGGGGGCGGGCTGTGTGGGCTGAGGGGCTGGGAGATGGTGTGTGGGGCCTGACTGGGCTGGGGGGGGCGGGATGCACTGGACCAGCCTGGGCTGCGGAGGGGATGTGGGGAGCCAGGCTGGACTGGGGGGACTGGGCGGGAATGCGGGGGCCGGGCTGGACTGGGAGGACTGGGAGAGGTTTACTGGACCAGACTGGGCTGGAGGGACTGGGGAGGGAGGGATGTGGGGGGGCAGGCTGGGCTGGAGGGACTGGTAGTGATGGACTGGGCCAGACTGGGCCCTGGGGAGCACCAGGGTGGGAGCTTTCTGGCCGAGGTGGGAGGGTGACAAAGCCTTGGGGACCTGACCTGAGGTGCCTCAGCCCCGTGTCACCGCATGTGACGCTGGCTCGGGGCCACCCCAGGGCTCTGGCTGCTGGGGGGGGGCTGTGGCCCCTCCATGATGTCCGTGGGGCTCTGGGGCCATTACGGCTCCCCCCCCCCACCCCAGCCCTGGGGCCCCCTCCCCACTGACGGGGCCCTGCTCCCCGCCAGGAGGTGGAGTTCCTCTCGTCCTCCATCGCCCAGCTCAAGGTGGTGCAGACCAAGTACGTGGAAGCCAAGGACTGCCTCAACGTGCTCAACAAGAGCAATGAAGGCGAGTGGGATCCCCCCCCCCCCCCGACCCCAGCTGGGCCTGGGGGGGCCGTACCAACCCCCTAGAAGCCTGTACCCCCCCTCCCCGCCCTGGCTGCTCCCCAGAATGGCTCCTTCCTCCCCACGGGCGAGACGCACCAAGCCCAGAGCCCCCATTCAGCTCTTTCAGTCAGGCTCTGGCACCTCGTGCCTGGCTGGGAGGCTGGGGGGGGGCACGGGGGGGGCACAGGGAGGTGGTAACGCCCTGCCCAGATGCAGAGCTGCGGCCCAGGGGCTCCCCTCACCCGCCTCCCCTCGCTCTTCCACAGGGAAGGACGTGCTGGTGCCGCTCACCAGCTCCGTATCCTTTCCTGCCCCCCCGAAGTTCCCTCCTCGGGGCTGTTTGTGCCGAGCCGGTGGTGCCGGCGTGCCCCTACGGTGCCGGTACCTGTCCCCCCCCCTCCTGGCTCCCCGCTTTCCCTGACCCCCCCACCCAGATGTACGTCCCCGGGAAGCTCTCGGACATCGAGCACGTCCTGATCGACATCGGAACCGGCTACTACGTGGAGAAGGTGAGGGGCGCGGGGGGGGGGGTTCAGGGGGTGGCTCGGTGCCTTCCTGGGGTGCTGCCCCCCGTGTGGGCACTGCAAGGGCCCCCCCCTCACCCCCCCCTCCCCTTCCCATCAGACGGCAGACGACGCCCGAGACTTTTTCAAGCGGAAAATCGACTTCCTGACCAAGCAGATGGAGAAGATCCAGCCGGCGCTGCAGGATAAGCACGCCATGAAGCAGGGTGAGCGCCCGCCCCCCGCCCCGCTCCCGGGGGGGCCCCCTGGCAGCCCCCCTTCCCCCCACCCCCGACTCCCCGGCCCCCTTCTCTCTCCGCAGCCGTAGTGGAGATGATGAGCCAGAAGATCCAGCAGCTCGCCGCGCAGGGTGCGACCACCAAGGTGTAGCCTTCGGCCTCGCCGGCCGCCCTCCTCGCCATCGCCGCCGGGCCGGGAGCAGAGGCCGGAGGGAGCCGTGGGGCGCGGGGGGGCCCCCCCTGCTCCCATCCCGCCCCCTCCCCATTCTCTGGCAGCTCTTTCCCCACCGTGCTGCCCCACAGCCCCCCCCCCCCTTTTTTGTAGCAGCGTCTTGCTGCAAATAAATGAGAGTTCTCGAAGCGGGGGGCTCGTGGGGGCCGGGGGGGCTCTGGCATGGCCCCAGCCACGCGATTCAGGGCGCCCCACCCCAGGATCCCTCTGCTCCCCCCACCTCCAGCTTTCTGAGCCCCCCCCGGGGCTTTTTACCCCCCAGAGACAAAGTACCCCACGTTCCCCCAAACAGAACTTTATTGCGGGGCCGCTGCCCCCTCCAGCCGCGCTCCCCTCCCCCGGCGCGGGGCTGCGCCTGTCCCCCCTCCCCCACCTTATCTACAGCTCGGGGGTCCCTCTGCGGCGGGGGGGGGGGGTGCCGAGGTCCAGCCCCTGTCCTGGGGGGCCCACACGAGGCGTGGGAGGGTCTGTCCGCAGTGCAGTCGATCCCCCAGCTCAGTGTCACCCTGTCCCCCTGCCCGCAGCGCAGTCCGTCTGTCACCGTGTCCCTTGGTGTAGTGTCACCCTGTCCCCCTGCCCACGGCAGTCTGTCTGTCCCCTGGCACAGTGTCCCTCTGCCCACGGCCCAGTCCGTGTGTCCCCCAGCTCAGTGTCACTTTGTCCCCTGGCCTGCAGTACAGTCCATCTGTCCCCCTGCCCACAGCGCAGTCCGTCTGTCTCCCAGCTCAGTGTCACCCTATCCCCCTGCCCACAGCAGTCTGTCTGTCCCTTGGCTCAGTGTCCCCCTGGCTGCAGCACAGTCTGTCTGTCCCCCGGCTCAGTGTCACTTTGTCCCCCTGCCCACGGCAGTCTGTCTGTCCCTCGGCTCGGTGCCCCCTGCCCACAGCGCAGTCTGTCTGTCCCTTGGCTCAGTGTCACTTTGTCCCCCTGCCCGCAGCACAGTCCGTCTGTCCCCCAGCTCGGTGTCCCCCTGCCCACAGCGCAGTCTGTCTGTCCCTTGGCTTGGTGTCACTTTGTCCCTCTGCCCACAGCAGTCTGTCTGTTCCCCAGCTCGGTGTCACCCTGCCCACGGCAGTCTGTCTGTCCCCCAGCTCGGTGTCCCCCTGCCCATGCACAGTCCGTGTCCCCCAGCTCGGTGTCCCCCTGCCCACGGCAGTCTGTCTGTCCCCCAGCTCGGTGTCACTTTGTCCCCCTGCCCACAGCAGTCTGTCTGTCCCCCAGCTCGGTGTCCCCCTGCCCACGGCAGTCCGTCTGTCCCCCAGCTCGGTGTCACTTTGTCCCCCTGCCCACAGCGCAGTCTGTCTGTCCCCCAGCTCGGTGTCACTTTGTCCCCCTGCCCACAGCAGTCTGTCTGTCCCCCAGCTCGGTGTCCCCCTGCCCACGGCAGTCTGTCTGTCCCCCAGCTCGGTGTCCCCCTGCCCACAGCGCAGTCTGTCTGTCCCCCAGCTCGGTGTCACTTTGTCCCCCTGCCTGCAGCCCAGTCCGTCTGTCCCCCAGCTCGGTGTCCCCCTGCCCACGGCAGTTTGTCTGTCTTCTGGCTCACTGTCACCCTGTCACCCTGCCCACGGCAGTCTGTCTGTCCCCCAGCTCGGTGTCCCCCTGCCCATGCACAGTCCGTGTCCCCCAGCTCGGTGTCCCCCTGCCCACAGCAGTCTGTCTGTCCCCCAGCTCGGTGTCCCCCTGCCCACAGCGCAGTCTGTCTGTCCCCCGGCTCGGTGTCACTTTGTCCCCCTGCCCACGGCAGTTTGTCTGTCTTCTGGCTTACTGTCACCCTGTCACCCTGTCCACGGCAGTCCGTCTGTCCCTTGGCTCAGTGTCACTTTGTCCCCCTGCCTGCAGCCCAGTCCGTCTGTCCCCCAGCTCGGTGTCCCCCTGCCCATGCACAGTCCGTGTCCCCCCCCCGCCTGTCCCCCCCCTCAGCGGACGAAGAGGGGCTTGTGGACGCGCTTGTGGCGGTTGAGCGTGGCGCTGCGGGCGAAGCTCTCGCCGCACTCCACGCAGATGAAGGGCTCGTGGCCGTGCGCCTGCGCCCGGTGCCGCTCCAGCTCGGCCCCGTCGCCGCAGCTCAGCCCGCACTCGGGGCAGGCCGCGGGCTGCGCGCGCGCGGCGTGGACGCGCTGGTGCTTCAGCAGGTTGGTGCTCTGGGCGAAGCCGCGCCCGCACTGCCCGCAGCGGTGCGGCCGCGCGCCCGAGTGCGTGCGCTGGTGCTTGATGAGGTTCTTGCTCTGCGTGAAGCTCTTCCCGCACTGCCCGCAGGTGTAGGGCTTCTCCCCGGTGTGGATGCGCTGGTGCTGGATCAGGTTGGAGCTCCAGCTGAAGCTCTTGCCGCAGTCCCCGCAGCGATACGGCTTCTCCCCGGTGTGCGTGCGCCGGTGCTGGACCAGGTGCGAGTTCTGGCTGAAGCTCTTGCCGCACTCGCCGCAGGTGCTGGGCCGCTCCCCGGTGTGAGTCCGCTGGTGCCGCAGCAGCTTCGACCAGTGGCTGAAGCTCTTCCCGCACTCGTTGCAGATAAAGGGGCGCTGGCGGGCGCCCCGGGGCCGGCCCCCCCCGCCTTCGGCCTCCTCTTCCTCGCCGTAGGTCCCCGCCGATGTGGCGGCGCCGGAGCTGGGCTGAGCCCCTCGCTTCTTGGCTTTGGGGGGCAGGGGGCTGTGGGGGATGACGGTCTGGATGATCTCGTGGGGCAGGACCTCGTCCTCGCAGTCGCTCACGATGCCGTCATCAGCTGAGGGGGGGGGGAGGTTGGGGAGGGGGTTGGCAGCCCCCCCAGGGGCAGATACACCCCCCCCCAGGGACAGGCACCCCCCCACAATGCGTTCCCCCCCCCTCCCACACCGCCTTCGCCCCCTCCTCACCGATGTAGACCCTCCGGACCACGTCCCCCTCGTCCGAGTCGTGCAGCTCCACCACGCAGGGCTCCTCCTGCTCCATGGGGGCGGCCGCCGGGCCCCGGGGTCCTACGGGGGGGGGGGGGGGAGAGCCCTGAGCCCCCCCAGGGTGACACGGGGACCCCCCCCCAGCTCCCCGAACGCGGCCCCAGCCCCTCCCGCCCGGGGACAATGTGCCTGGCGTTTCCGGTTGCGCCACGGCCGGTTCCTGCGGGCTCGGAGCCGGGGGGGTCGTCGGGAGCTGCTGGGGGGGGGGTCAGGAGACTTTGTGCCCCCCAGGTCCCCTTACGCTGCCCCAAATCCCCCTGCGCCGCCCCCAAATCCCCTCGTGCCACCCCCAAATTCCTCTGTGCTGCCCCTAAATCCCCCTGGGTGACCCCAAATCCCTTCGTGCCCCCCCCCAGCCCCTCTGTGCCCCCCCCGTGCCCCCCCCTCCCGTTACCTGGGCTCCCGGGGGTGTGGGGGGGTCCCCGCTGCTGCTCCGCACTCGGCTCCGCGGCTCTGCCCTGGCGTCGGCCCCCGAGATCTGCGGGGGGGGCACACGGGCACGGGGGGGTTACAGCCCCCCAGCTGGGGGGGACACCAGTACCCCCCACACACACTAAATGGGGAGGCTGCACCCCCCTCTCCCGGGGTGTCCCCCCCCCCGTTGCTCCCAGCCGAGGGGCCCCCCCCCGGGGTTCGGGGGTCCTGCAGCACCGGGGGGGGGGGGGGGGGGGGGGGGATCCATCTCGGGGGGATCCCTGAACCCTCTGTGGGCTCGGGGTGGGGGGGCCGGGGCCATCTTGGCCGGGAGAGAGCAGGGAGGGGGGCGACTGGGTTGGGGGGGGACGGGGACCCCCGGGATGGGGAGGGGCGGCCCTGAACCCCCCTACCCCCCTCCCGCCCGGTCCAAGGGGGCGGCGGCTGCACGCGGGCCCATCCCCCACCGGGGGGGGGGGGGGGGAGCGGGGGGGGGGGGGCGGACCGCAGAGACCCCCGCGGGGGGTCCCCAGGGTGCCTGGAGCCCCCCACCCCAAAGTCCCCGCACCCCCCTCCTGGGGTGCCCGGTGCACCCCGAAAGGTTCCGCACCCCCCCCGTCCACCCGCTGCACCCCGAAGGTGCCGGTGCTGCCCCGTGCACCCTAAATTCGGCTGCATCCACCCCCCCCGGCTGTCCTGTGCACCCCAAAAGTGTCTCCACCCCCCCCCCGGGTGCCCCAGCGGTGCCTGTACCCCCCCCAGGGGGGCCCTGAGCACCCCAAAGCGCCTGAATCCCCGTCGGGGGGGGGGTCCTGCCGCACCCCGAATGTGGCTGCACCCCGAAAGTGTCCTCAGATCCCCCCCCGCACCCCAAAAGTGTCCGCACCCGCATCACTGGGGGGGCCCAGCGGGGCCCGGACCTCCCCAAAGATGCTCGGTGCACCCCAAAAGAACCTGCCACCCCCCCCCGGGGCCCCCGGCAGCGCCTGGACCCCCCCAGAGATGCTCGGTGCCCCCCAGAGTTGCCCGCAGTCCCCCCTCGGGGGGCCCCGCCGGTGCCTGCTGCACCCGAAGCTACCTGCACCCCTCCGGGAAGCCTGGGGCACCCCAAAAATGCCTGCCCCCCCCCCGCAATGCATGGTCAGTGCACCCCGAAGGTGCCCGCACCCCTCCCCCCCCCGGGCACCCCAAAACCGCCCGCACCCCCCTGCCACGGAGCGCGGGGCACCCCAGAGGTGCCCGGGATCCCCTCAAACACCCGGGGGGCCCCCCTCAAACCGCCCCCCCCCTCCCCGAAAGCTGCCCAGTGCAGCCCTCCGGGTTTCCCAGTGCCCCCCCCCACCAAGGAGCCCAGTGCACCCCAAAACTGCCCGGTGCCCCCCCGGGGCCCCTGCTCACCCCCCACCCGAGGTGCTGGGGGCACGCAGAGCCCCAGTGCCCCCCCCCCCGGGTGTCGGGGAGTGCGGGGTCCCCCAGGGACCCCCCCCCCCTCCGGGACCCCCCCGCTCTGCCCGCCCGCGCCCGGGGCCCCGCTCAGGGGGTTTGGGGGGGGCCCTGCGGCAGGGGAAACTGAGGCGCGGGGCTCCCCCCCCCACCCCCGCGTGTCCTTGGACCCCATAAGGACCCTCCCACCCCCCCCAACCCGAATTGGGGGTGCACGAGGGGCAGGAGCCGCCTCCCTCCGCGATCGGCCTCGTGTCGGGGGGCGAACGGGGCCGGGGGGGGCCGAGCCGAGCCCCCCACCCGCCTCAGGGGGGGGAAGGGGTCTCGCAGCATCGCCCCGGGGGGGGGCGCGGGCGCCGCGAGGCCGATGCAGCCCCCAGCCCCCCCTTTGCCTCCCCCCACCCCATCCCTCGCTCTGCCTCAGTTTCCCCCCACCCCATTTTTTTTTCCGGGGGGGGGGTGTCGCGAGGCACAAAGGAAAAACCGAAGCACCAGGACCCCCCCCCCACGTCCCCCCCCCTCCACCCGCCGCCGCTCCCCCTCCTCGCCAGCGGCTCCCCCGGCCCCAACCCGAGATGGGGGGGTTCCCCTTTGGTTTAGGGGGGGGATCCCCTCTCCCCTGCCCCCCCCCCCCAGCCAACCCCGAGGCCAGCGGCTCATCCCCCGCCCCCCCCCGCCAGGCTGCACTCACCTCCCCGAGGCCGAGGATGGGGGGGCGCGGGGGGGGGGGGCTGCGGGAGGGGCTGCCGGCGGGGTTGGGGGGTCCCCGGCGAGGGGGTTTGGGGGGGGGGGGGGGTCCGAGGGCTGGCGCCGGCCCCCGGGCGCGAGGCTGGCGGCGGGGGGGGGCCGGGCACAGGAAGGTCCCCGCCTCATCCCATTCCCCGGCGCCTTTTTCCGCTCGGCGAGAGAAAATGGGGGCGAAACCTCGGGAACGGGGCGGGGGGGTCCCCAAGCACAGCACCCCCAGAGCCCGCAGCCGAGCGGGGGGGCCCGGGGGGGGCGGCTCGGCCCCTCCCGTGACGGGGAATCGGGAATTTGTTGTGGGTTTTTTTTTTCCTTCCCCCTCCCCCCCCCCCAAGCCGCTTGGAAAGGAGGATTGGGGGGGGGGGGGGGGGGGCACGAGGCTGGTTTTGGGGGGAGATGGGGGGGGGCAAAAAGGAGAAGCCAGAACCCCCCCTAACCCCCCCCCAGCTTTGTGTAACCGCTGCGGCTCCAGCCCCGCGCGTTTCCCTCCCCGCCGGCGCAGAAAAATGGTTGGCAGGGATGCAAGGAGGCCTTCGCCGCGCGGCCGCGGGCGCCGGCTTCTGGGGTGCCCTCAGCACCCCCCCTCCGCCCCCACCCCCCCCATCCCCCTGCGGAGCCCCCCCCCCTCCATCCCCAGCAGGGTCTGGGGGTGTCGGGGCGGGGAGCGGAGGGTCCCTGTCCCCCTGGGTTGGGCGACGCGCGGGCGCGTGGCGGCAGCCGGCGTGGGAGCCATCGCCGCGGGCACCCGGCTGGGACGACGGGAGAGACCTTCCACGGCGGCCTTGGCGTCACCGGGACGGTGCCGCCATCGCCGCCGCCATCGCCGCCGCCATCGCCGCCGCCTTGTCCCCCCGGGGGTCCCCGGGACGAGGCGCAGCCAGCGCCGCTGTTCGGGGAGCGTTTATTGACCTCGGCACGGCCGTGCCCCAGCGCCGCGCCCCGACGCTGCCCGGCTGCGGGGGTGCTCGGGGCGCCGAACCCCGGCTCCGCTGCGGGAGCTTCCAGCCCCGATCCCGCCCGCCGCGGTCCCCGGCGCTCGCCGGGGCGGTGCCGTCCTCCTTGGCGCGGGTGGACCCCGAAAGGCGTCCCCATCCCGGCGTCCCCATCCTGGTCTCCCCATCCCGGCATCCTCATCCCTATCCCAGTGTCCCCATCCCCATGTCCCCATCCTGGTGTCCCCATCCCAGTGTCCCCATCCCGGCGTCCCCATCACCATCCTGGTGTCCTCATCCCCATCCTGCCATCCCTGTCCCCATCCTGGCATCCTCATCCCAGTGTCCCCATCCCCATCCTGGTGTCCTCATCCCACCATCCCCATCCCGCCATCCGTGTCCCCATCCCGGTGTCCCCATCCCCATCCTGGTGTCCCCATCCCCATCCCGGTGTCCCCATCCCCATCCTGGCGTCCTCATCCCGGCATCCCCATCCTGGTGTCCCCATCCCCATCCTGGTGTCCCCATCCTGCCACCCCCATGTCCCCATCCCCATCCTGATGTCCCCATCCCCATCCCACCACACCCATGTCCTCATCCCAGTGTCCCCATCCCCATCCCGGCGTCCCCATCCCATGTCCCCATCCCCATGTCCCCATCCCCATCCTGGTGTCCTCATCCTGGCATCCCCATCCCCATGTCCCCATCCCCATGTCCCCATCCCCATCCTGGTGTCCTCATCCCGGCATCCCCATCCCCATCCCTGTCCCCTTCCTGGCATCCTCATCCCTGCGTCCCATCCCCATCCTGGTGTCCCCATCCCCATCCCACCATCCCATCCCCATCCTGGCGTCCTCATCCCGGCGTCCCCATCCCCATCCCGCCATCCCTGTCCCCTTCCTGGCATCCTCATCCTGGCGTCCCATCCCCATCCTGGTGTCCCCATCCCCATCCTGCCATCCCCATCCCGCCATCCCTGTCCCCATCCCCATCCTGGTGTCCTCATCCCACCATCCCCATCCCGCCATCCCTGTCCCCATCCTGGTGTCCCCATCCCCATCCTGATGTCCCCATCCCCATCCCGCCATCCCCATGTCCCCATCCCAGTGTCCCCATCCCTATCCTGGCATCCCCATCCCCATGTCCCCATCCCACCATCCCCATCCCGGCGTCCTTATCCTGACGTCCCCATCCCCATCCTGGTGTCCCCATCCCCATCCCACCATCCCCATGTCCCCATCCCAGTGTCCCCATCTCCATCCTGGCATCCTCATCCCGGCATCCCCATCCTGGTGTCCCCATCCCCATCCTGGTGTCCCCATCCCCATCCTGATGTCCCATCCCCATCCTGCCATCCCCATGTCCTCATCCCAGTGTCCCCATCCCCATCCTGCCATCCCCATCCCATGTCCCCATCCCACCATCCCCATCCCCATCCTGGCATCCTTATCCCTGCGTCCCCATCCCCATCCTGGTGTCCCCATCCCACCATCCCCATGTCCCCATCCCACCATCCCCATCCTCATCCCACCATCCCCATCCCCATCCTGGCGTCCTCATCCTGGTGTCCCATCCCCATCCTGGTGTCCCCATCCCCATCCTGCCATCCCCATCCCGCCATCCCTGTCCCCATCCCCATCCTGGTGTCCCCATCCCACCATCCCCATCCTCATCCCACCATCCCCATCCCCATCCTGGCGTCCTCATCCTGGTGTCCCATCCCCATCCTGGTGTCCCCATCCCCATCCCACCATCCCCATCCCGCCATCGCCACGTCCCCACCCCAGCGTCCCCATCCCCACCCCGGCGTCCCCTCCCCGGCGTCCCCGTCGCCGTCACGCGGCGTGCAGCTTCTGATGCCGCCGGAGCTGGGACTTGTGGCGAAAGGCGTCGCCGCACTGGGCGCAGCCGTGGGGCTTCTCGTCGCTGTGGGTGCGGCGGTGGCGGATGAGGTTGGAGCTGACGCTGAAGCGCTTGCCGCACTCGCCGCAGCCGTAGGGCTTCTCGCCGGTGTGGGTCCGCTGGTGCTGGATGAGCGCCGAGCTCTCGCCGAAGCGCTTGCCGCAGGCGCCGCAGCCGTAGGGCTTCTCGCCGGTGTGGGTGCGCCGGTGGGTGGCCAGGTTGGAGTTCTGGCTGAAGCCTTTGCCGCACTCGCCGCAGGCGTAGGGCTTCTCGCCGGTGTGGGTGATGTGGTGCCGCGCCAGGTCCGAGCTGCGGCTGAAGCCCTTCCCGCACTCCCCGCAGATGGTGGGGCGCGGGCGGCCCCCCAGCAGCTCCTTCAGCGGGCGCGGCGGGCGCGGCGCTGAGGCTTCGGCCGGGCGACGCGCGGGCGCCTTGCGGGGCCGCCTGGGCGGGCGGGCGGGCGCCTGGGTGCCGGGGAGCGGCGGGGTGCGGCGCGCTGCGGGGAGAGCGGCGCTGGGCAGGGCGCGGGGACGGGGGCACGGGGGCACGGGGGGCAGTGGGGGCGGCCCGGGGTGGCGGCCCCTCCAGGCCTTCACACCCCGTTGGCACCTTCCTCCTCCTCCCTGCCCCTTCCTCATCCTCCCTGCCCCTTCCTCGTCCTCCCTGCCCCTTCCTCGTCCTCCTGCCCCTTCCTCATCCCCCCTGCCCCTTGCCCACCCCATTGGCACCTTCCTCATCCTCCCTGCCCCTTCCTCGTCCTCCCTGCCCCTTCCTCGTCCTCCCTGCCCCTTCCTCATCCTCCTGCCCCTTCCTCCTCCTCCTGCCCCTTCCTCATCCTCCTGCCCCTTCCTCGTCCTCCCTGCCCCTTCCTCGTCCTCCTGCCCCTTCCTCCTCCTCCTGCCCCTTCCTCGTCCTCCTGCCCCTTCCTCATCCTCCCTGCCCCTTCCTCATCCTCCTGCCCCTTCCTCGTCTTCCTGCCCCTTCCTCATCCTCCCGCCCCTTCCTCATCCTCCCGCCCCTTCCTCATCCTCCCTGCCCCTTCCTCATCCTCCCTGCCTCTTCCCCAGCCCCTCTGCCCCTTCCTCATCCTCCTGCCCCTTCCTCGTCCTCCCTGCCCCTTCCTCATCCCCCCTGGCCCCTCCTCATCCCCCCTGCCCCTTCCTCATCCTCCCTCAGGGATTGGGACATCTCTGCACCCCAGGATCGGGGTACCCCCCTGCCATGGGAACGGAACACCCCCACATCCCTGGGGCCCCCCCAAACCCTGGGATCGGGGTAGCCCCACACCATGGGAAGGGGCCACCCACCCCCTCCGGGACGGGGGTCCCCCCCAGGACTGGGGGATCCCCACGCCGCGGGGCCGGGGGACCCCCCGCATCACTGGGTGGGGGCAGGTCCATGGGGGACCCCCAAAAGGGACACCCCGCGTGGGGACACCCCCGGGGGGCCGCTGCGGGGGGGGGCTCACCTGCGGAGGGCCCCTCGGCGTCCTGGGGGTCCCGGGGGTCCCGGGCGGGCGGCTGCCCCTCCGGCTCCATCGCCGCCATCCCAGCGCGCTCAGGCGGGGGGGCCCTGCCCGGGGGGGGGGGGGGAGGGGGGGCAGGCAAGGAGATGGGGTGAGGAGGGGGCACCCCAAGGGGGGTCCAGCACCCCCCGTGCCTCAGTTTCCTCTCCTGATGCTGGAGGGGGGGGCAGCAAGGCCATGGGTTGGGGCTCGAAGCCTCCCCCTCCCCATCCCAACCGCACCCCCCGCATACCCCCCCTCCCCTCACGGAGGGGCCCCCCCAAGCTTGGGGGGCGGAGGGGGGGGGGGCTACGCTGCCCGCGCCCCACCCCCCCCTCGAGCATCGCCGCCATCTCGGGGGGCACCGGAAGGGGGAAAGAGGCGGGGGGGGGAGGGTGTGTGCCCGGGAGGGGGGGGCCCGGCCCCGACTCACCGCTGCGGGGGGGGCGGCGGCGCGGGCGCGGGCGCGGGAGCGGAGCGGGGGGGGGCGGCGGAAGGGCCTCCCGCATGGCCGCCCCGGGCCCCTCCCGCACGGCCGGGAGCTGGGGGGGATTGGGGGGGGGTCCAGCCGCCCGCCCCCGCAGCACGGAGCCCCCCCCCGGGGAGGCGGGACGGCGGGGGGGGGGGGGGGGTGTCCGGGGTGTGACCCCCCCAACCGGTGTGTCCGGATTTGGGGGGGGTCGGGGCCCTTCTGTGGGGGGGTGGCAGCTGGGGGGGGCGGGGGTCCCCTAAGCCCCCCCCCAGATGTTCGCAGCTGGATGAAGCCGCCGGGGGGGGGGGGGAGAGGAGGGACCCCCAACTGCCCCACCCCCAGCTCCGGGGCTCTGACCCCTCCCGCCCCGAGCGAGGGGCTGTTGGCTGGGGACTGGGAGTCACTGGTTTGGACTGGGGGTGGCTGCGGGGGGGTCGGTGCCAGGGCACAGGCAGCTCGGGGGGGGGGGGGCGGGGTGTCCCCAGGGGATGGGTTTGGGGTGCGAGGGCCAGTGTCACCCGACCGGGCTGTCACCCACCAGGGTGCTGGGTGATCCCCCAAGCCCAGGTGTCACCCGTCAGGGTGCTGGGTCACCCCCAGGCCCTGCCATCACTGTGTCAGGGTGCTGGGTCACCCCCCATGCCTGGCTGTCACCTGTCAGGGTGTTGGGTGATCCCCTAGTTGTCACCGTGCTGGGGTGCTGGGTCACCCCCAAGCCTGGCTGTCACCCTGCCAAGGGGCCATCGCACCCAGGCGCAGACCTGTCCCCAGCTCAGCCGCTGCCCGGCTGTCCCCAGCAGCTGGACAAGCACCCCAACGCCGTCCCCTCGGTGAGGCCCCAGTGTCACCCAGCATGGTGGCACCCTGGTGTCACCCTCACAGAGTCACCCGTTGTCACCCGGTGCAGGGACACCCAGTGTCACCCTCACGGGTCACTCAGTGCAGGGACACCCCGGTGTCACCCCTCACAGGGTCACCTGCTGTCACCCGGTGCAGGGACACCCAGTGTCACCCTCATGGGGTCACCCAGTGCAGGGACACCCAGTGTCACCCTCACGGGTCACCCAGTGCAGGCACACCCCGGTGTCACCCTCACGGGGTCACCCAGTGTCATCCAGTGCAGGGACACCCGCTGTCACCCCACAGACACCCCGGTGTCACCCCGTGCAGTGTCCCCCCACGGGCTCAGGCCCCGTTGCCATGGCGACCCCAGGGTTTTCCCCCCCCTCAGCGCTCAGGTAGGGCCACCGGAACCCAGCGGGTGCGCAGGGCGGATTGGTGGAGAGCCCGGGAGGGGCGGGGCTTGCGGGCGGGAGCGGCTGGCGAATGGAGGAGCGCAAAGAGGAGGGGCGGGACCTCGGAAGGCGGGGGAGGAAAAACTGGGAGGAGGCGGAGCCTCGAGGGACTCCACCGGTCGGATTGGCGGAGAGGTGCGCGCAGCCTGTGGCCGCGCATGCGCTGCTGCGCAACGTCGTCACTTCCGGCTGGAGGCGGCTTCCGCCTCCCGCTGGGCCTGGAGCGGCGGCGCCGAGGCCGCGCAGATCCCCGGGCCCCCCCCCGGGCCCCTCCGCTCCTCCCCGCCGCGCTCGGTGCGGCTCGGGCAGCCCTTCCCGCCCCTCCCCTGCGCAGCGGCGGGGCCTGGGCGCGGCGGCTTGGCGGGGCATGCGGCGGCCGGCCGGCCCGCACTATGTGGTACATCATGCAGGGCATCCAGAGCAAGTACTCGCTGTCGGAGCGGCTCATCCGCACCATCGCCGCCATCCGCTCCTTCCCGCGGGACAACGTGGAGGATCTGATCGGCAGGGTGAGCGGCCCGGGGGCCCGCCCGGCCCGGCGCGGAGGAGACGGGGGTCGGCAGGGGAGGGGGCCCAGGGGTTCCCCCGCCCCCCGCCCGGTTTCGCGGCTGGAGGGCCGGGTCGGGCAGGGCGCATCGCTCCCCGCTGCTGGACACCCCCTCCCGGGCGAGGTGCTGGCGGCTGGGCCCGCCCGTGGCCCCTTCCCAGCCCCCCTTGTATCACTGCCCCAGCCCCCTTGCTCATTCCCCATCGCCCCTGCCCCTTCCTCAGCCCCCCTGTGCCCTTTCCCCTGCCCCCATGCCCCAGCCCCATTGCCCCTGGCCATTCCTCAGCCCCCCCCTTCCTCAGTCCCCCTGCCCCTTCCCCCCCACTTCCACCCGTGGCCCCACGCGCGGAGGGTGCTCTGGGAGCTTCGCCTCAGCCCGGGTCGCTCGCAGGGCAGCGGGAGCCCTGGCTAAGCCTGAAGGATCTGGGCAGCTGGGGAGCTGTTTCAGGGGTGCGAGGGAGACGCCCTTCCCAAGCCGAGGAACCCCCGCATTCATCCCGGGGCTGCGTCGCCACCCCGGGGGATGCTCCCAGGACAGCTCAGGCCGTGCCAGAGCCTTGCTGGTGGCTTTTGAACGGCTGCCGGTTTGTTCAGCAGGGGGCAAAGCGCGCCGTTGACCTTCCCAAACCCCCGCGCTGGGCCCGCTGCCGGCCTCCCGACAGCCATTCCTCGCGATCCTGCCGGAGCAGAGAGCCGGCATGCGGGCAGCGAAGAGAGCCGGCATGCGGGCAGCGAGTGGCTGCAGGGGTTATACCAGACCTCCATGGCACCCGGGTATCTTCAGGCATCGTTTAGTGACGATAAATTAATTAAAATCACGGCTGAGAGCAGGGACACGCGCTGCTGAGCGCTTCTGCCCCGCGGGGAGCTCTGTGCGACCGCAGTGTCTGGCCTCAAAACAAACCCCAGGGCTTGTGTGGGCGCATCGTGTCGGAGATCTGTTAATAAACCTCTTCTAACGATGCAAATGGAGGCGTGTCAGCTGCTGGCTTGGGGGTGGAAAACGGCCAAGAACGGCTGGGTTTGCTAATCCCGGCTGCGGTTTCCTGTCTTCTCGCAGGCGCGGATGTGAACTGCACACACGGCACCCTGAAACCGCTGCACTGCGCCCTGCATGGGTGGCTGACGCCGACTGCGTCGAGCTGCTGCTGCAGAAGGGAGCGGAGGTAAAGGCTTTTAAAGAAGAAAAACCACGTTCAAAAGCGCAAAGGTCCCTTTGAAATGGGGCCGGGAAGCGAGGAGGCGGCCGCGGGTGCTGGTAAACAGCCAAGGTCTGAGCCGGTGGTTTAAGCGGTGCCGGTTTTGTGCCCCCTCGCAGGGCAGAATGAAGCCAGGTGAAGGTTTCTCGCCGCAGTCACGGGTGAAATGTTTGTGCTCGAGATCTCGGGGTGCCACCCGTCTGAGGAGCGAGGGTGGCTTTGCAGCGGGAGCCTGGAGGAAGCATTGAAAGCTGTGTGTTGCCTGATTTTGGGCACTTCCTTCTGGCCGCTGGCAGGTTGTACCCCTCGCTCCCGGCCCATCCGCTAATTATGGGACGTGGAAGCGGTTTCACACAGCGCCGGGGAAGCTTCCCCTGATGCCGGCGGGAACTTGGTGGACGACAGGTTAACCATGAGCCAGCAGCGTGCCCTGGCTGCCCAGAAGGCCAGTGGGATCCTGGGGTGTGGGCAGCAGGGCAAGGGAGGTTCTCCTCCCCCTCTGCTCTGCCCTGCTGAGGCCCCATCTGCAGTGCTGTGTCCAGTGCTGGGCTCCTCAGCTCAAGAAAGATGAGGAGCTGCTGGAGAGAGTCCAGCACAGGGCTCTGAGGATGAGGAGGGACTGGAGCTTCTCTGCTACGAGGAGAGGCTGAGGGAGCTGGGCTTGTTCAGCCTGGAGAAGAGAAGGCTGCGAGGGGACCTTCGAAATGCCTCTAAATCTCTGCAGGGTGGGTGTCAGGAGGACACGGCCAGACTCTTTCCAGTGGTGCCCAGCGACAGGGCAAGGGGCAACGGGCACAAACTGGAGCAGAGGAAGCTCCAGCTGAACCCGAGGAAGAACTTCTTCCTCTGAGGGTGCCGGAGCCCTGGCCCAGGCTGCCCAGGGAGGCTGTGGAGTCTCCTTCTCTGGAGATATTCCAGACCCACCTGGCCGCGGTGCTGTGCCCCCTGCTCTGGGTGACCCTGCTTGGGCAGGGGGTTGGGCTGGGGGACCCCCAGACGTCCCTTCCAACCCTGACCATTCTGTGATTCTGGGGTGCCTCAGTGACCCCCAAATCCTTTCTCCTCCCTCCCCTCCTGCAGGTCAACGCCCTGGATGGCTACAACCGAACAGCCCTTCACTACGCGGCGGAAAAGGACGAAACCTGCGTGGAAATCCTCCTGGAGTACGGGGCCAACCCCAACGCCCTGGACGGCAACAAGGACACCCCGCTCCACTGGGCCGCCTTCAAGAACAACGCCGAGTGCGTGCGGTCGCTTCTGGAGAACGGCGCCTGGGTGAACGCCCGCGATTACAACAACGACACGCCGCTCAGCTGGGCGGCCATGAAGGGGAACCTGGAGAGCGTCAGCATCCTGCTCGACTTCGGGGCGGAGGTCCGCGTGGTGAATTTGAAAGGGCAGACCCCCATCTCGCGGTTGGTGGCGTTGCTGGTTCGGGGCTTGGGTACGGAGCGCGAGGATTCCTGCTTCGACCTTCTCCACCGAGCTATCGGACATTTTGAGCTGAGAAAAAACGGCAGCATGCCCTGGGAGGTGACCAGGGATCAGCAGCTCTGCGAAAAGCTCACCCTGCTCTGCTCGGCCCCCGGTACCCTACAGACGCTGTCGCGTTACGCCGTGCGCCGCAGCCTGGGCGTGCGGTTCCTGCCGGAGGCGGTGAAGCAGCTGCCCTTGCCCACCTGCCTGAAGGAGTACGTGCTGCTCCTCAGCTAAGCCAACGACGCGGCGCTGGGGCTCTTCCCTGCTGGCGTTCGGCTCCCTTCGTCGCCGCTTCCTCGTGGCAGCGCCAGGAATGAGGTTGACCGCTTGGTTGGGGCCTCGCGGGTGCTGGATTCCCCTCCCCGGTCGCCATCTCGGTTTTCTCCCTGCTCTGCTCTCCTGCCCGAGCCGGCACAGGGCGTGGGGATCCACCGGTGCCGCTCGCAGACGGCCCCGTGCAGTCTCTCTGCCCACAGTGCCTGCTCGGCCGCTCCCCCCACGCGCTCCCCCCTCCCTTTCGGCCTCGGGAGATGAACGAGCTCCCTTTAACGGCAAATTATATCCTGGCTTCCCAGCTGTTGGTTTAACCTGGGGTGGTTTTCCCTTTTTTCTTTGCGTTGGGGCAGACCTGGGGGAAAGGAAAGCTTTCCAGGTTGGGGGGGGGGGAATGGGGAAACCCTCCTGCTGTGGAGGACCTGAGGCAGAAAATCCGTCCCGTGGGATGTGTTGGCTGGATGGCCGGTGTGAAAGCCCACCCTCGGCGCACGTCACGAGCTGGTGTGTCCCTTCGCTCGGCGCTGACACCCGCACGCAGCCACGGCCACCCCGGCACAGCACCCCACCGACGGGGCAGAGCTCGCGTGCCCGCAGCTCCCGCTGCTTCGGGCAGACCGGGGCCATCCCTCAACGCACGGCGGTGTGCTTTTCCCCGCCGATCTGTGATTTTTGAGATGCGTCCGTGCTGTGGAAGGGGACAAGAGCACCTCCAAAGCTGAGTTTGCGGGGCTGTAATTCCATTTCCCTCCCTCTCCGGAGCGGCTCCGCACCGAGCGCCGGATGCTCCGTGCCCCGGAGCAGAGCTTTCCCTCCCCTCTGCCACGCGACGACCCACCCCAGCTCTTCCTTAGCTTCAGTTTTGCGCTGTCACCTTGCTGTTCCGGTGCTGAGTTCATTTCTCTGTGTGTACATCCAGATTTTGGGCAGAGGGGTGAGGACGCGCTGGCGACGGGGCTCCGGGCAGACCCCCCGTGGGCAGCGCCCGCTCGCTGTTCGGCACGGCTGGCGGTGGTTGCGTTCCCGTGCTTGTTCCCGGCGCCGCGCACAGTCCCTGTCGCACCTCGGACCCGGGACGTCGCTCCGGCCATGGTGACCCCGCATTAGACCCCTCGCGCTGAGGGGTTCTGCGGGAGTTTTGCCTCCGAGCGCAGCCTGCCCGCGCCGATGCCCCTCCCTGCTCCCAGCCCGCCCTGCGCACCCGCACCTCCGCCCTTGGGTGGGGGTTTTGGGGATCCCGAGGGCGCCCCGAGCTGCAGCATCCTCCGTGTGCTCTTCCCAGGGCTCCCAGGAGCCACGTCATGCTTTCGAAAGTGAAGGCAGGCAGGGAAACTGATAATTGCGTTACAGGAGAAACTTGGGGGAGGCAAATCGGGTTAGATTTATTTTATTCCTCCCTGTTGTGCCGGGGAATGAAGCCGTCGGGACCACGGGTGCGCGTGGGGCTGTGGGAGCCGTGCTCGCCTTCCCGGGGGGCAGCGCCGGAGGGTTGGAGCACAGTTTTGTTTTTGCCACCACGAGCGAGTGGCGAGTTTATTGAAGCATCGTAATTCTGAGTTTTTAACGCTAAAGTGAGGCCCTAGGGACTCTACCCGGACCGCTTGCTCTCAGCTTATCGCGACGTCCCGCTGCAACACTTGGGGAACTGCTTTTCTGTTTAGAAAGCCCATAAAATACCTAAACCAATCCAAAATTTACCCCGAGGAAACCCTCCACTTCGGGAAAAGCGCTCTTTTGCCGAGGCAGCGGGTGCCCTCGGGGCGTGGAGGTGCTGCCCGGCTTCCCGGGGCTGCGAGCTACGACACGGGGACACGCTCTGGGGTGGGGGAAGCCTCTTAGATGTTGGACTCGAGCGAGATCCTCTTGCGCGTGACGTGCTCCAGGTGGGCTTTCTCCGAGGTGTCCAGCTCGATGTTGTACTTGGCCAGGATTTTGAGGATGGGGCGAAGCTTCAGCCACCACTGCTCCTTGGGGATGCGGTGCCTGGGCGGGAGAGAGCGAGCGGGGTGGTGGTCCCGGATGGAAACGGCGCTGCGTCACCCAGGGGAGCGTTCCCAGCCCCTGTTTGTCCTTCCTGGGGTGGGGGCACGGTCTCTGAGGTGGGGAGGGGGGGAAGGGGGCCACCTACTCGAAGTCTGTCTGCTGCTTGAGCTCGGTGATGGGCTGGAAGACGAGGCTGCGCTTGCGCATGCCCAGCAGACAAGCCGAGTCGTCCGTGTTGGCGAAGATCCGACCTGCGAGGGGAGGTGGGGAGGGGGCTCAGCGTCCCGGACCCTCCAGGAGGGGAGAGCACCCCTGAAGCACCCCCCGAAATCTGCCGACCAGCCCTTCGTATGGTGTCGGAGCACACGTGGACGTTGGGAAAGAGATGGGGCTTTGCTTTTAGCTGCCCTCTCCCCGGCCGGGGGAAGGGTAGGGGGCTTTGGAAACAAGGCAGGGACCCCCCAGCCCCCCAGTGCAGCACCCACCGTGCCGCGAGCACTCCTTGATCTTCCCGGTGATCCAGGCCACCGCCTTGGCGCCCATTTTGGTGCCAAAGTTCCTGTCGAAGGGGGTCGGGGTGCCGCCCTGCACCGGGAAAGCCGCCGGGTGAATGAAGGTGGGGGTAAAGCCCTGGGTGAGGGTCCCCCAGCCCCTCCCCTGGGGGGCCGTGTTCCCGCTGCCCGGGGGGGGGCTGTACCTGCTGCATGTGGCCCAGCACGTTTTTCCGGCAGTCGAAGATGCCCTTCCCTTCCTCCGAGTAGAGGTTGTAGATGAAGTCGGTGGTGTAGTTCTCGTTGCACCGCTCGTTCCTGCGCCGGGCGAGGGAGATGGGCTCGGGGTTGGGGGGTGGCACGAGCGTGGCAGGTCTCAGCCGCCCCCCCCAATCTGATCCCACCCCGGGGTCGTACCTGAGCACCAGCCCCCTCTTCACCGTCGTCTTCATCTTCTCCGTTAAATGCTCCACGTTGACCTACGTGGAGCACGAAATGGGCGTTGGGGGGCTCGGGAGCGGAAATAAATGCGTCCCCCGCTGCCCTGGGGCTGCGGTGATGCCCGGAGTGGGGGGGACATGGGGTGGGGGTTGTCCCCAACCTGCAGGTCGCGGATGTTGAAGGGGTCCTCGTAGATGTAGGCGGCGTCGGCGCCGGCTGCCAGCCCCGCCATGGTGGCCAAGTAGCCGCAGAAGCCGCCCATGGTCTCGATGATGAAGACGCGGCGCTTGGTCCCAGCCGCTGACTGCTTGATGCGGTCGCAGGTCTGCAGGGGGGGGGAGAATTGGGGTGAAAAAAAGGGATTTAAGTGAACGGGTGGTGTTGTCATTAAACGGGGGAGCGGGGCCGCACCGTGGTGATGGTGTTGAGCGCGGTGTCGGCGCCGATGCTGAAGTCGGAGCCGGGGACGTTGTTGGAGACGGTGGCGGGGATGATGCAGAGTGGGATGCAGAGCTCCTCGTACTTGGCCCTCCCCTCCATCAGCTCCAGGCTGCCCGTGAAGGCCTGCGGGCAGCGGGCGCGGGGTGTCGGTGCGGGCGCGGTGCCGGCAGCTGCCCGCTCCCTGCCACCGCCGCTTCCCCGCTCACCTCGAAGCCGCCGATGATGATCAGCCCGTGGATGCCAAAGTTGCTGATGTTGGCGCTGATTTCCTCAAAGTATTTCTTGGGCAGGGTCCTGGGGGGGTGAAACCGCCCTGGCTGAGCCCGCCTGGGGTGGGGGCCCCTATCTGGGGACCCCCCCGGATTCCCCCGGGGGAGCATTTACCTCTTTGTCCCCAGTTTGGAGCCCCCCAGCCCCGTCCAGCTGCCGACCCTCTCCCAGCTGATATCTTCCACCTGGGGGGGAAAGCACCAAGTTGGGGATGGGAGAAGGATTTTGGGGTGCAGCGGCCTCGCTGCCGCCATGGTGGAGCGATACTGGGGTAACCCGGTACCCCCAGCTGGGGGATGGCGGCGGGATGAGCCACGGCAGGGCTGGGGTGAGGACGGGGCTCGAGCGTCCCCATCCCGGGGGATCCCCCTTCCTTCTGGGGCCGTGGCTGCTGCTTTTCGGGGCCGTTCCCCACCCCGTGCACCCCGTTTTCCCCGGGGTTCCCACCTTCCCGTAGGCCAGCCCTTCAAAGCCGTCGTGCACCGCCAGCATCCGGTGCCCGTGGATGAGGCCGATGCGCACGGTCGACCGGACGGCCGCGTTCATGCCGGCGGCCGGGGCGCCCACGTTGAGCACGGCCAGCGTGTAACCGCTCTGCGGGGACAGGGCAGCCGGCGTTGGGGGGTTGTGGGCTTCGGGGGGGTCCCCGTCACCCCCTCCCCGCTGCCCTACCTTGGTGGAGGGTGGGCGGATGTGTGCCAGCAGCTTGTACACGTTCCAGTTGTTCTGGAAACTCCTGTGAAGGGGGGGGAAGGCGGGTGTGGGAGCCCCGGGGGTGGCCGGAGCCCTGGGGGGTGGCCGGAGCCCCGGGTCCCCGCCGGGGACGGCGCGCGGACGCTCACCGGCCCCGCAGCTTCAGGGCTTCGTCGAAGCGTCCCTCGTTCATCGCCGTCGTCACGTCCTTGGTCTGCAGGGAGCAAAGATAGGGCGGGGGGATCGCGAAGTTGGGTGGGTTTGTGTCACGCCGCGTGACTTTGCACCGCGCCGGCTGGGTTAGCACCGCGCCGGCTGGGTTTGCACCGCGCCGGCTGGGTTTGCACCGCGCCGCGTGGCTCTGCGTTGCGTGGGGTGGGTTTGCAATGCATGGGGTGGGTTTGCACCGCGCCGGCTGGTGGGTTTGCGATGCATGGGGTGGGTTTGCATGGCTCCACGTGGCTCTGCGTTGCATGGGGTGGGTTTGTGATGCATGGGGTGAGTTTGCACCGCGCCGGCTGATGGGTTTGTGCCACGCCGGCTGGGTTTGCATCGCATTGGATGGGTTTGCGATGCACTGGATGGGTTTGTGTGGCTCTGCGTTGCATGGGATGGGTTTGCAACCACTCCGGCCGGGTTTGCACCGCTTTGGCCGGGGTTTGCACCGCGCCGCGTGGCTCTGCGTTGCGTGGGGTGGGTTTGCACCGCGCTGGCTGATGGGTTTGCACCGTGCCGGCCGGGTTTGCGACGCATTGGATGGGTTTGCGTGGCTCCGCGTGGCTCTGCGTTGCGTGGGATGGGTTTGCACCGCGCTGGCTGATGGGTTTGCACCGCGCCGGCCGGGTTTGCAGAGCGCCGCGGGGGTTTGCACCGCACCCGGCTGCGTTTGCACCGCGCCGGCCGGGTTTGCACCGCACACTCGATGCGTTCACGCTGCACCGGCTGCGCTTGCGTTGCGCCGTGTGGGCTTGCATCGCAGCCGGCCGCGCTTGCATCACGCCGCGTGACTTCGCGTCGCACCCGTCCGTGGGGAGCCCGGGGGTCCCGTCCCCCCCACTCACCACCTGGACGCACTCCATCAGGGGCAGGCGCACGGCTTGGTTGCCCGAGAGGCTGACGACGCAGGCCGGGGTGTCGGGGGTCCCCTCCAGCAGAGCCATGACTGCTTCAACACCCATCCGGCTGCCCTGCGGGGCCAGGACCGGGCACGTTACCCCCCCCGGAGCCCCTCTCCCCGCGGGCGGGCTGGGAGGGAGGGAGCTGCCTACCAGGATGCGGTCGAAGGCGGAGGGCGTCCCGCCGCGCTGGACGTGGCCCAGGATGGTGACGCGGGTGTCGTAGCCCAAACGCTTCACCACCAGCTGCAAGACAGGGACACACCTGGATCCGGCCCCGCAGCCGCGCCGGGAAGGGGTTGGGAAAAAAGAAAAGGCTTCCCCCCCGCCTCCCCGCTCACGGATTTGATGTCGTCGGAGGTGATGGCCTTGCCGTGCTTGTCGATGGCACCCTCGGCCACGATGATGATGTTCAGCCTCGAGCCGCCCACGCGGGTCTGGGGGGGCAGCCGGGGGGTGACGATGGGCAGGGGGCCGGGGCCGAGGCGCCCGCTGGAGCCTGTCCTACCTCCGTCAGCCTCCGGCACAAATGATCTTCCCAGTCGTCCTCGGGAGGGGACTCAGGGATGAAGACCCAGTCGGCGCCGCAGGCCAGGGCAGTGATGAGCGCCAGGTAGCTGGGACGGGTGAAAATTGGCCATTTAGGGTTTTTTTTTTACCCCATTTTCTTTGTGGGGAGCGGCTGCGGGTGGCAGCACGGGGACGTACCCGCAGTGGCGACCCATCACTTCCAGCACGAAGGTGCGCTGGTGGCTGCGGGAGACACGGGTTTCACCCCACGGCAAGCCGGGGTGGGGTGCGGACACCCGGGTCCCCCCCGGTGTGGGGGGCATGGGGGGGGTCCCCGTCACCTCTGGGCCGTGGTGGTGATGGCGTCCACGATCTCCATGATGCGGTGCAGCGCCGAGTCGGTGCCGATGGTCATGTCGGTGCCGCAGAAGTCGTTGTCGATGGAGCCCACCATGCCCACGATGTTCAGGTGACTCGACTTCTTCGCCTCCTCCGCCGTGATCCCCCCTGCCACGGGGTGTGACACCCCCTTTTCCCTCCGTGTTCCCCCCAAAACATCCCCACGGGGCCAAGCACCGCCGCAAACCCCCAGTGTGGGGAAAAACCCCACTGTTTTGTCTACGGCCCCCCTGATTTTGGTGCAGACCCCCCTGATTTTGGCACCTTTTTACCCCACAGGTGAAGTTTGGGGGGTCCCGTGGCGGGGGGGGGGCACACGCACGTACCCACTTTCACCAGCTCGGCCAGGAGGCTGCTCCACTCGGCCCGGAAGGTGTCGGCGCCGGTGAGGCTGCCGTCGCCGCCGATGACGCAGAGGTTGGTGATGCCGCGTTTCACCAGGTTACGGGCGGCTTTCAGGCGGCCCTCGCGCGTCCGGAAATCCTGGCAGCGGGCGCTGCCGATGACCGTGCCCCCCTGCGGGACCCCCCCCACCGTGGGTGCTGGGTCCCCCCCCCCCAGCACCCCCGTGTCTGTCTGTCCATCCCTCCCACCCCTCCATCCCGGCTCCGGTTTCGGGTTATTTTCAGGCTTGACCCCAGCGCCGCGGCGTAGGGTTACACCGCGTGCCCCCCGCCATCGGTGCACCGAGCTGGCCGGGCTCAGCCGCCGCTCACCAGCTGCAGCATCATGGAGACGCTCTCCCACGTGGCCTCCTTGATGTTGTCCCCGCCGTCCACCAGCCCCTGGTAACCCTGGAAGTGGGGGGACACAACCTAATGTTGAAACAATGCCCCCCCCCTAAGTTCTGGGGGGGCTGGGAAGATGGGGGGGTCAGCACCGACCTCGTGCACGAAGTAGACCTTGGCGCCGGTGTAGATGCCCACGCGCACCACGGCACGGACGGCCGCGTTCATGCCTGTGGGAGGAGGAGAGCGTCACCCGGGGGGACCCCCAGGGACAGGGGGGGACCCCCGAACGCCATCGGCTCCCCCAGACTCGCCCAGCGCCGGGCTCGGCCCCCCCAGCCCCCCCCGGCGTGGGTCTGGCCCCGCAGCTGCCCGGGTTATTTTTGCCCCGTTGACATTTAGCAGCGGCGCCACATGACACGGGGTGACAAGCATGGCGGCGGGGGGGGGGGGGTGGGGGGGAGCCAAGCGGAGACCCCCACGGGCTGGACGGGCCCCCCCAACCTGGGGTACCCCCATCCCGGGGGCCACCTGGGCGCTGGACAAGCTTTGGACCAAATCTCTTATTTTGGGCAACCCCAGCGCTTCCCCGGCGCTGGCTTCGTGCCGGAGCGCTGCCGTCGTCCCTGTAACCCCCCCCCCGATTTTGGCATGGGGTACGTACACCCAGACCCCCCCCCTGCACCCCAAAACTCCCCTCAGCTCTGCCCCGTGGCTTTCGCACCGCGCCGTCCCCCCAGGGTCACCCCCAAAACCGCAACCCCGAGATCCCTGCAGCCGCCGTGCGACCGCCTGCAGGGTCTGGCCGCCAGAGCCCCGTTTCCGCCTGGTTTCTCCCCAAAACGGGGAGACCCTCCCGCAGGCGCTGGCCTTGGGGTCACCGCGGTGTCCCTTACCCTGGGCGTCCCCGCCGGAGGTGAGGACGGCGATGGCTTTGCCGGCGCCCAGGCTCTCGGCGTGGCCCTGTCCCGGCGGCCTCTGCGCCATCTTCTTGGCTGGAAAAAGAGGGAAATTGGGCAAAACGAGGGCGGCGAGGTGCGCCCGGTCCCGCTGGCACCCGCAGACTGGCGCCCGCCGCCCCCCGCCCCGCCTGGGCCCCGAGGGAGGGGCGGCCCCGGGGGGGGGACGGGGGGGGGGGGGCCCAGCCCTGCGCCTGCCCGGCTCCCCTCCTCGCTGGTGCCAGTCCGTGTGCCCTGCTGGTGTCTGCCCTCCTTACTGGTTCCAGTCTGTATTCCTTGCTGGTGTCTGTCTGCCCTCCTTACTGGTGTCTGTCTGCCCTGCTTACTGGTTCCAGTCCGTATTCCCTTGCTGGTGTCTGTTTGCCCTCCTTACTGGTTCCAGTCCGTATTCCTTGCTGGTGTCTGTTTGCCCTCCTTACTGGTTCCAGTCTGCCCTCCTTGCTAGTTCCAGTCTGTATTCCTTGCTGGTATCTGTCTGCCTTCCTTTCTAGTTCCAGTCTTTCTTCCTTGCTGGTACCAGTCTCTCCTCCTTACTGGTTCCAGTCTGTATTCCTTACTGGTACCAGTCCGTCCTTGCTGGTTCCAGTCTATATTCCCTGCTGGTAACAGTCATTATTCCCTGTGGTTACTGGTCTGTCCTCCTTACTGGTACCAGTCAGTACTCTTTGCTGCTGCCAGTGTGTCTTGTTTACTGGTACCAGTCTGCCCTCCCTACTGGTACCCGTCTGTCCTCCTTACTGGTGCCAGTGTGTCCCCTTTTCTGGTACCAGTTTGCCCTCCTTAATGGTTCCTGTCTGTATTCCCTTTGGGTACGGGTCTGTCCTCCTTACTGGTACCAGTCTGTCCTCCTTACTGGTACCAGCGGCACTGACCTGGCAGGCGCCCCCCCCTCGGGGCGAGGGGGAGGAAGGAGAGGAAGAGGAGGACGGCAGCGAGGGAGAGCGCAGCCGAGAAGAGGAGCCGGGAGGCCTCGGGGGAGAGCTCGGGGACGGGCACCATCGCCCGCCGGCTGCTGGCGCCTGAGCGGCTGTACCGGGATCGGCTGTACCGGGATCGGCTGTAACCGGATCGGCTGCCACGGGATCGGCTGTAACCGGATCGGCTGTGACCGGAATCAGCTGCAACGGGATCGGCTGCAACGGGATCAGTTTTAACAGGCATCGGCTGTAACGGGATCAGCTGCAATGGGGTCGCCTGTAGGCACCGGCTGTAATGGGATCAACTGCAGGGATCAGCTGTACCAGGATTGGCTGTAACGGGATTGGCTGTACCGGGATCGGCTGCAATGGGATTTGCTGTAATGGAATCACCTGTAACGGGATCGGCTGCAACGGGATTGCCTGTAACGGGATCGGCTATAGGGATCGGCTGTAACAGGATCAGTTGCAGGGATCAGCTGTACCGGGATCGGCTGTAACGGAATTGGCTGTAATGGGATCAGCTGTAGGGATCGGCTGTACCGGGATCAGCTGTAATTGTGTGAGCTGTAGGGATCGGCTGTACTGGGATCAGCTGTAATTGTGTGAGCTGTAGGGATCGGCTGTACCGGGATCAGCTGCAGTGGGATCGGCTGTAGGGATCGCCTGTAAGGGGATCACCCGTAGAGGGATTGGCTGCAGGGATCGGCTGTAACAGGCTTGGCCGCAATGGTGTGAGCTGTGGGGACTGGCTGTAACGGGTTTGGATGTACTGGGATCGGCTGTAGGGATCGGGGCTGGAACGGGATCGGCTGTGCTGCCGCCGGCTGTAACAGGATCGGGCTCGCAAAGAGCGTCAGTACCAGGATTGGCTGTACCGGGATCAGCTGTACCAGAAATGGCTGTAGGTATTGGCTGTACTGGGATCGGCTGTACTGGGATCAGCTGTACCGGGGTTGGTTGTAGGTATTGGCTGTGGCTGTACTGGGATGGACTGTGCCGGGATTGACTGTACCAGGAACAGCTGTAGGTATTGGCTGTACCGGGATTGGCTGTACCGGGGACGGCTGTACCAGGATCGGCTGTAGGCATTGGCTGTACTGGGATCGGCTGTACCGGGATCGGCTGTACCGGGGTCGGCTGTACCGCGAGCGACTGTACCAGGGTCAGCCGCCCCGTGGAGAGGCTCTGCCCCACAGGCGAACACCACAGAACCTGACGTGGCCCCACAACATGAGCCCCCCATTGGGTGACACCCCCATAGGGTGACACACCACAGAGTGACACCCCTGTAGGGTGATCCCTCCTCATAGGGTGACACCTTGTAGGGTGACACACTCCCGTACGGTGATCCCCTTCCCACAGCGCTACACCCTGTAGGGTGACATCCCCCCATAGGGTGACACCTCCCCATAGGGGACACCCCTTAGGGTGACAGCCCCCCATAGGGTGACACCTCCCCATAGGGTGACACCCCATAGGGTGACACCTCCCCGTAGGGGACACCCCTTAGGGTGACAGCCCCCCATACGGTGACAGCCTCCCATACGGTGACACCCCATAGGGTGACAGCCCCCCATAGGGTGACACCTCCCCATAGGGGACACCCCTTAGGGTGACAGCCCCCCATAGAGTGACACCCCATAGGGTGACAGCCCCCCATAGGGTGTTCCCCTCCCCATAGGGTGACACCCCATAGGGTGACGCTGCCCCCCGGGCCTCCTCTCTCCCTGGCCTGGGACCGCCGCGCCGCTAGAGGGCTCGCTCCTCTCCGCTCCACCCGCATGCCGCGCATGCGCGGCTCCCCGCCGCCTGTCCCTACCGTCACTTCCGGCGGCGCCGCGCCCGGCGTCGAGTTCCGCTTCCGTCCGCCTCGTTGCCGGCAGCCACCGCCGAGCCCGGGAAAGGCGCGCGCGTCTTCTGGCCGCTTCCGCTTCCGGTAGGGTGGCCGGGTCGGACCGGGCCGGGCCGGGGGGCTGGCGGGAGCGGCGGCGGTGTTGGGTCTCAGCCTCGGGCCTCAGCCTCGGCCTGCCCCGGGCGGCGGCGGCGGGGCGGGGCGGCCCCCGGGCCGGGCGCGGCGTGTGCGCGGCAGCGCTCCCGCCGCAGCGGTGAGCGCCGGGAGGCCCCGGTCGGTACCGCCAGCCGCCCGCTCTGCCCGGCCGCAGCCCCGGCGCCGCCGCCAGCCCCTCTCGGGCTCCGCTCCCTGACGTTTTTCTCGTTATTTTCCTTTTTAGAGGGAAAAATCGGAGGCGCCCGCGCCCGCCCGCTGTTCTCCCCGCCGGCCCGGCCCCCGGGGGCTGACGGGGCCTCTGCTCCCTCCGATGCGGCCGCGGAGCCTGTGAGGATGGAGGCCCGGGACGCGGCGCGGGTCCCCCACGGCTCCACGTTCAAGGCCTTTCCCCTGCCCTCGCTGCCCGGCCCACGGGAGCCGCTCGCCCGGCCCGACAGCAAGGTGCGGAGGCCGCGTCGGCCCCGGGCCCCGGCCCTGCTCCCTCACTGGGGGGGGACGTGGGGGTTGGGGTGCCTTCACCCGCCGTGGGTGTCCCCGTGGGGCAGAGGCGCCCGTGGGCTGGGTGTTCCCCGAGCTTTGAGTGCCAAACCCCCCGGGTGGCTTTGCCAGCCCCGTCTCGGCAACGCCCAACGCTTCTGCACGGCGAGAGCCCCGCTGTCGGTTGCTGACGGGCTCGGGACACCCACATCGTGCCTGGAAGCTGCCCGTGGAGGGTGAGCCCCTGCGGGGGTGTGCTCGGCGTACGGCCTCAGCAAGCGCCTGCGCGTATCTGGACGCCGCAGTCGCGTCTGGACAAGCCGGCAGCGCCGGCATGGCTGCGAGGCTGGTGGTTTGTGCCCTATGACAAAATTAAAACAGCGTTTGGTTTTTCCATGCTCGTTAAAACCGCCGTCATGCCCGGCAGAGCGGGCTGGAGGAGGGGATGGGGAGTGAGAGACGCTTTGGGTGCGTTGTCAGACCAGCAGCGGTGGGTTACCGCACCGGTCTGCTTCAGTAATTACTGATTTATAACGATGCGACTGGGGAGGAGCTGTAATGCGTCGTGTCCCCCCCCCCATAGTTTTATCGTGCCTGGGGTTTGGCGTTGAGCTGTGCTGTCTCCTGATACAGAGCTGCGATCTTCTCACGCAGTTTTTGCCCAACAAGATCAGCGGTTTCGCCTGCCCTGCTGGAAACGCGTCCTGCGCTCTCAACTACAGCCCAGGTAAGACATTGGGTTCTGCCCTGGGCCCCTGTTGTCTGGCAGTTCCCTCCCCTCAGCAGCTCGGGGAGGAAGATGCAGCTCTGTCTTCACTGCTGTCGTGTTTCTCCCCCGCAGAAGTGCCCTGCCCTGAGAGCTACCGGGCGGCGGGCGAGCCTCGAGCCTTTGGCTCCAGTGCCAACGGGCAGTGGAGGGGCTTGGTTCCCCCTCTGGGCTCCGTGCCGCAGAAGCCGAGGGTGAGCCGAGGCTCCTACCTTGAAGCTCGCAAAACCCCCAGGTGCGTACAGCTCCCTGCCACATTTAACCCTCCCTGCAGAGAACGGGGGGAGTGCGGGTGGCGGTTTTACCCCACGCAAACTGTCGATATCAGTACAGAGTGAGTTCAGGGTGGAAACAGTTGCGTGGGTCGAGGCTGGCCGGGCCCATAGGTGCCTCTTGGCGTTTATAAACCTCCCTGTGACAAAGATGCTTCGTAGAGGGCGTGAGCGGTGCTTCTGAGAGACGCGGCCCGCCTCTCGCGGAAGCTGGCGGTGCAGCGGATCCGGTTCGAGCGTGGCGGGAGTGCTGGGATGAGAACGGGAACATGGCCGCACCTCTGGGAGATCGGGGAGAAACAACACATCGTCGTTCGGTGGTGGGAACGGGCTGGTTAGCGCCCGCGGCGCTGGGTGCAGGAGCCCTTTTGGCAGCTGGTATAAAGCCGTGTTGCTTCAGACCTATCCCCAGCGGGTCAGGTTTTTGTTGCTCCTGAAGATCCCCATAGTGGCCAATGTTTGTTTGCAAACAGGGAAAATTAATTTCTATGGGAGAAAGACGCAGCCGACCTGTGTAGCTTTTTTGTGGGCTGGTGGGTGAGCCTGGGCGTGGGGAGAAGCAAGGTGAGGGAGGGCGTCTGCTCTTACCGATAAATCCAAGGGCCGAGAGCGGCGTCTCCTGGCGTGGTGCAGCCATTTTGTGGTGCAGGGATGGCGGTAGATCCGGCGGGAAGGTCTGGCCCTTCCCGGGGGTCTCAGGGCTGCGGCTCCTCGGCCTCGCCAGTGCCATCTGCTGGCACCGGTTTGGCGGCTCGGGCCTCGGCAGAGGCTTCGGCTCGAACTCTGATGGCTGGAGCCAGCCTCCAGCTCTGAGAGCGTCCTTGAAACGCAGACAAAATACTCATTTCTGATCACAGTTGGGTAGCCTGGCTCTCGGCTGGGTTTGGGGGTGGGGGATGGTGAGATAGCGGATTAAAACAAGAGTAAAGTCAAATAAAAGCGTTTCTTTCACTCCTCGCAGTGGGACGTCCAACAGTTTTGTAGGAAAATCGAACCACCATTGCCATGCGTCGGCTTTTCCGATCAAACCCGCTCAGAGCCCTTCCTGGAGTGGTCCGTGTCGCCGCAGCCTGCTTAGCCCCAAGAAGACTGCCCGGCGGTTCGTCAGCACGGCGGAAGAGGTAAAGGAGAGGCTGGGAGACCGTTCAGTGGGCGGTTAGCTCTGAGGAGATCTCTTCTGAGCAGCGCAGAGTCCTTGAGGCAGCTCTAACTGACTGCCTTGTGCTGGATTTGCTCTGTCTGCCAGGCAGAAGCTGGCTTCAGCTCTGCTCGCGTTCGCACTTCAGCTGCGGTCGGTCTGGTCAAGGCTGATGGTTGAGCTCTGCGACACCCCTGGGTGTGCTTGGGCCCACAGAATCTCTACTTCGTGTGTGTCTGCTCACTCTTCCTTTGTTGAAATCACGTTGGCTAGACATATCTGGGTATTTCCCCGCAGACTGTTCGAGAGGAGGAGCGAGAGATCTACAGGCAGTTGCTTCAGATGGTCACAGGAAAACAATTCTCCACGTCCAAACCCTCTTCGCTATTCCCCTTCCACCTGTGAGTATGTCAAAGGCTCTTTGCCAGCCGACGGCTCCCTGTGTGTCCGCTGGGAACTTCCTTCCTGTCGTTTCTAGGTCCAGGTGTTCAAATTCCAGCAAAACCGTAGTGAAGGAAACTCCCAGCAAGAACTCGAAGCTGTTTGAAGCTCACAGTGTTGCATCAGCGGATTCAGCAACCAGCGTCCTCAGAGCGCAGGAGCAGCCCTCGCACAAACCGTCGCTCTACTCCGCGCCCAGCTATCCCTCCGATGTCTTTCCGTCCAGTAACTCCACAGCCCAGCATCAGCAAGAAAACTTACCAGCATCTAGTACACAGTCTGAAGGTAAAAAAAAAACCCACCCAACCAAACAAAAACCAGACCCAAAACGAAACCCCAAAACCTGGCAATGGACATAAACGTGTGTGGCAAAGCCACTTTTCCCCTCCCCATCTGAGTCTGGACTGCTGCGGCAGTTGGGGCAGTGGGTGGTAACCCTGAGGATAACAGCATTCCCTGAACTTCACTCCCTTTAGGGTCGGACTCTGTCATTTTGCTCAAGGTAAAGGATTCCAGAACACCAGCACCAAGGTAAGAGGCTGTGAAATGGTGTCTGGAGGGTGGGGTGGGTGACAGCAGCTGCTTTAATCCCGTGGAGAGGCGTGGAGGCAGAGCGGGAGGTGCCCAGCGGCTTTCCGAATGGCTCATGAAGAGAGAGCAGCTTGCTGTAGCTGCAGGACCTTGGGTGTGATGTGTCCGACCTCTCTCTTGCGACCTGGCTGTAAATCGCTGGCAGATCTGCCTGTGGCTCTTGCTGTCGCTGTGGCGGTGGGGCTGTCCTCAGATAATGCTTACAGATCACTTTTCAGGCTCTTACTTACGCCCCATGTGAAGGAGCCCACTTACGCCTCTCCTTTCTCCCCCTTCTTAGCCTCCCGTTCTTCCAGGCAGAACTGTGGATCAAAGAACTGTAAGTACACGTTTTCCGCTCGGTTTTCCTGTCGTGGGTGTCCACGTGCAGAAATAAACACGGTTTTTTTTCCCCACAAACTGTGCTTTTCAGGACCAGCGTCTACGATTCCCGAGCTCGGGAGAGGTGGCGGCAAATTGAAGAGCAGAAAGCGTTGGCCTTGCAGCTGCAAAGCCAGGTAACAGAGAGCACTTACCAAAAAAACAGTCTCTGCAAGTCGGAGGCTTAAACTGCAGACTAGAAAACAAGTTGGAAATGGAAAAAAGACAAAAATGGCCTCCTTCGGGGTCTGGTGTCTTCCTTGCTTCCCCTTTCCCTGGCAGGGCTCTCAGTAGTGTTGTGGCCAGGGTAAATGCTCCCCCTCCACGCCCCTTCTTCATCTCCTGGAGCGTCTGGCCCCACACAGCTTCCTCGCAAGCCCCGGAGAGGTGGCTCCCTGGACACCACCTCATCCGAAGGTCTCTCCTCCAGCGGTTGCAGGAACAGGAACACTCGGTGCAGGATCTGGTGGACTTAAATCTTCGGGTGCCCCTTGAGAAGGAGATCCCTGTCACGGTGGTCCCAGAAGAGAAGGAGGATGCGAAGTCAGCTGACAGCGAAGAGGAGTTCCCTGAAATCACCGAGGTAAATCTGCTTGGATCTGGTGTAGACAAACAGACGCTTGTGCGCGTGAAAGATCTAAATAGGACTGCGATTTCCTGAACTCTGTGGGTAGAGACAGATAGCTGTTCCCTTTTGCCGCGTGCATTTTGTAGCAAGTTCCTCCTTTGAGGAGCAAAGACTTGAGGAGCAAAGACTAAACCTGGGTTTGAATCCAGCCTTTGAGGCGGGAATAGCAGGAACTCTCCCTTCCAATGCTGTCTGTGTCCTCCCTGTAGGAAATGGAAAAGGAAATAAAGAACGTGTTCCGAGGTGGGAACCAGGACGAGGTCCTCAGTGAAGCTTTTCGGTTAACGATCACTCGGAAAGACATTCAGACCCTCAATAATCTGAACTGGCTCAACGACGAGGTGAGGAGTCGACCCTGGGCCCCTAAGCAGCTTTCCTTTGGCAATTTAAAGTAGGATGAAGTGAACAAACGTGTCTGCCTTCCCCGTGCGGAAGGAAGCCAGTGGGTCAGTAGGAGTGGTGAGCTGTGGAGAAACCCTTGTGTAGACCAGGTGCTCAAAATAATAATACTGGGAGGAGTGGGACTGACCATGGGCATGATCAGGGCAACAAAAAAAGTAAATCTTAAATATAAAAGACTGCATTCTTGAATTTTTTGGGATTTTGGAAGGTTTTAAGGCTGTTGAGCTGTTGTAAACCCCCTGGGGACAGGTCTGCAGAGTGACAGGTGGAGGCGAAACCAGTTTCTTACCTGATTTTGCACAGGGCCAGAGCGCCTTACGTAGAAGTGTCAGCACTCTTAGCGTGTCCTGGATGCTTTTTCTTTCCCAGATAATTAATTTCTACATGAATTTGCTGATGGAGCGGAGCAAAGAGAAGGGTTTGCCGGCGGTTCATGCGTTCAATACTTTCTTCTTTACCAAACTAAAGACAGCGGGGTACCAAGCTGTGAAACGATGGACTAAAAAAGTGGATATCTTCTCTGTGGATCTCCTCTTGGTGCCTATTCATCTGGGAGTGCATTGGTGCCTGGCAGTGAGTGCTCGAGTTACTCCTGGTAGAGCGTAGCTGGAGCAGGTCGTGCTATAAACCCACCTGGCTACGGCTGAAATTCCGTGGCGGTCGAGTGATGCAGTTGTCAGGTGTTTGCATGGGGGAAAAATTTGTGTCTGTGGCTAAAATCGAAGTCTAGAGCGAGGGAAAAGATAGCTGCAACTCTTTTGGTGTGTTTCTAGTCTTCAAAGAACAAATGGACAGCTGTGAAGGTCACGTTAGGCTAGCTTGTTCTCCGGAGAGAGATCTCGTTTCCACGTTCCCACAAACTCGCCTTTAGAGGTGTTGCCACGGGATCGTTGTGGAGAGATTTAGAGGACAGATACCGCGCGGCTTCCTCTGCCTCCTGCCGCCGGGTAGGGCAGTCCCTTCTCTTGGCTGCTGGACCTGCGCGGTGACAGATCGCGCGTGGCTGAAGCCTGCGTCAGCCTCCTGAGCTCCAGCCCCCTCGGGGGGACGTTCAGCTGCCCGGAAAGGCAGCGCTCGCACGGGTGGGCAGTGGTGTGGAAACGGGGTGCGGGGCCCTGAGAAAACACCCGGGGAACTCGGGTCTTGAACCCCTTAGTTATGCGCACGTCAGGTGGAGCGAAGGCTCCGTAAACCTATCTGTCTGCGGCTTGAACAATGGGGCTAAAGAGTGCTCTTGTGTTTTCCCCGATGTAGAGATTGAAGTGCTTAAGTAACACAGTAGAAAGGGGGGATTTGGGGGGGGGGGGCTGTACCGAGGGTGCTAGAAGTCCTCTGAAATCCGTCTCTGCTGTGAAGTGGTCTAAACTTACCGCTTTCTAGCGGCAGAGCTTGTGTCCCGGGAAAGAGATGAGCTCTGTGTGTTGTGCGTGATTAACGAATCTCTCTTTGTGTAGGTTGTAGACTTCAGGAAAAAAACGATCACCTATTATGACTCCATGGGTGGAATAAACAGCGAAGCCTGCAGGATACTGTTGTGAGTAACACCTACTTGAGTTGTGCCTGTTAAAAACCAGACAGGTTCTTGTCTTGCTCTGGAAGCCGCAACCTTTCCGTGGGGACAGTCCCTTGGTGGGTCCTGAAAGGAGGACTCGAAGGAACACCCTCGCTGTTCGTGCTGCATCTTTCGCCACGCGTTGCTGACGTGGTCTGCGGTCACAGAGCTGGTCTGTGAGTGTCCTGCGCGGATGCCCCGTCTTCGCCTCTTCCCAGATCTGTCAGTCGTGGGCATAGACAGGTTTCAGACCCGTTCTGGTAAGGACATCAGGCTTTACCAGTCTTGGAGTCTTCCTGGGCATCATCTTTAGGAGGAAAACAGCTTCCCTGAGGAACAGGGATCCTTCCCTTGTCCTGCAGCTGCTGGAAGAAATGGCGTCTCCTTCCTCCAGATGGGAGCTTTTCCTGCCTGTGGCAAAGAACAGCTCAGTAGCTTGGCCCTTTGCTCCCAGAAGGAGATTCTGGAGAGCGTAGGGGTGTGTGTGGGGTGCGGGAGCGTCCCTTGCGCCAGGCAGTGGATGAAGGTTTGCGGGGGTCTCCTCTGCGTTACACCCTGTGCCGTGCCTCCATCCCGGGGCCGGGGCAGAGTTGTTCTTCCCGGGTTCAAACTGCGGAGGAGTTCTTGGTTTTCACATCCTGAGCGATGCTCCGGGAGGGAGCGGAGCTGCCCGCCTGCTCTCAGAGCTCTTGTAGAAGAGAGGGGCTTGCATGTCAAATCCAGAGCTGGTTTCCCATATTTGGAAGCTGCTCTTGAATGGAGTGTGATTAAAAACGAGCTACTCTCTGGGCAGGGGTGAAAACCCCCCTGTTTTCTGAAGTCCCTGGTCACGCAGGGCTGTCAGGCTTGATACAAATCAGATGGCAAAGTGATTTGCAAAGCAGTCGCCAGCTCCTCTGTCGCTCCGACGCTGACCCTGGGTCGGCTGTCGGTTCTGTTTCTTGTCTCAGCTTCGCTCTGACACTGACTTGGGAATACGATCCCGAGGCTCCTGGCGTGAGGCTGGGTGTGTCAGCAGAGGTGTCACTCATTCAGTCAAGGAATGTGAGTAACGATAAAGAGAGACAGCAGACAGATGCCATTTCCAGCCCATTTAGCACCTTCGTTTTCCAGTTCAGGTGCTTTGCAGTCTGCGTGCGCCGGGTTCATTTAAATAACTGTAAAAATAGCTGTTTCCCTTTTCCACACGGTTCTGTGGAGTTGGACTAAAGGGAAAGGAAAAGTATCAAATCTTTGGAAGTGGCTCGAGGCAGCGTCTCTTCGTTTCACGGTGTGGCTGCTGCCTCTGTGTTCGGCGCAAGCAGAGCTGGCCTGCCTTGGGGCAGGGACGGTCTGGGTGAAATCGCTTCCTTTCAGCCTGAATTTCTTTGATTCCAAGGAAGAAGGCGCGGATGTCTGGTGAAGTGAGGCACCTGGGAGGTGAGCGGGGGGACACAGGAGTCCTGCCCACCTTGTTTGGGGCTCTGGGATGAGGGAACAGGTCCAAAGACTGGTGGCCAGAGGAGACGAGGTGTTTCGGCCACGCAGGGAGAGTCGTAGAGAGCCGGGATTTCAGGTCGCTGTTGCCCTGGACGTAATTGTTTTCCCTCTGTTTCCTTTTAGGAGGCTTTTATTGGTTGAATGCAGTGGGAGGATCACACCGGGAAGAAGGGACGGAGGTCCTATTCATGGTTAGTGACCCTTTCATGCTTTCAATCTTTAGAGCTTCCTAAAGGTGGTGAGTGTTGTACCCTTAGCCAGGCTTCACAAAGGAGGGAAACTGAGGCACAGGAAAGGTCGCTGACTCAATGCAGGGTCCGCTGGCCAGGCTAGGGGCGAGCAGGGACCCCAGATGTTCGTGGTTTGGTGGCTGCTACGCTTTGTTTCAGCATCTGGGCATTCACAGAACTTGGGTGTGAGACCTGGAGAGGATTTTAAGCAAGCTGCCTCCACCTTTCACGGGCTCGCTCCTTGGGAAGCGTGGTACTCGCTGCCTCAGCTCTGCTGGAAGGGCCTGCGTTCTGGAGTGGGCACAAAACAACCTGTTAAAGTTAGTTACAAACTTGATCCTAGTGTACCAGGGCTGGAGGAGAGCTTTGGGGATAGAGTGTGCAGAGCGACTCGTGCCTTTGAAATCTGCTTATCTCCTGCTAGCAGCAGCGCCCGAAATGCTTCCCTTCGCGTGCCCTTTGCTTCAGGGCTCTCAGACATTTAGCAGTACGCTGTGGAGGCGATTGCAACGGCTCCTTGAGGCACCTGGTCGGGTTTTTGTGTGTGTGTGTAAGCACTGTAGATGTGAAAATCCATGTTTGGATTGAGGAAAATGAGATTAAAAGCCTGCGGTGTTTGATGGGGTGTCTCAGGCATGTTGGCTTTTGATTTAGCTTGTCATTACGCTTCGGAATTCTGCGTCAGACCTTTCTCCTTGAGGTCCTGACAAAGTTCATCAATTCCATTCTGCCTCCCGAAGTTGTCTCGTGATTTGAAGTCGAGGCATTTTCTTGCAGTCTCCTCCTCCAAGGTGGTTCAGGCTGTTCCCTAGGCAGGACCCGTGCTGCGTTTCTTATGCTTCGTGCCTGATGTGCGCTGATCTCCGTGGGCAGGCTGGGTTGCTGCGGGCTGCTTTTAGGAAGCCGCACAGGTGATGTGAACTGTGCGTGGTGGGCGATTTCCTCGCTCTTCCAGAAAACAGCTCGACGTTTGCTGGCTGCCGTGCGCGTGTTGGCGTTGCAGGTGTGGCCTGCGGTACTTGGAGATAAAACTGGACGTGCAGAAGCCACCTGGTTGCTTTATCCCCTGAAGCTCTGGCACCGTTTAAACTTCCCTGTCTGCCAGCCGAGTCTCGCGCTCGGATCCTCTCGCCGCCCCCGCTCCGTATGTGCAGACCCCGTCCACGCGGAGACGTGGCTTGGAGGCTCGTGCCGGTTCCTCGTGTGGTGCATCCTTTGGTTTATCTGCACAGCTTCACTCCCCGTCTCTAACGTGCAGAAGAGAGTGGGCCGTGTGCTGCTGCTCTTTTTTTAGCTGAGGATTCAAGTGGGTGCTGTAATAGGCAGTAATTACCAGGGTTTTTTTTTTTTATTGCAATTGAAATGAGCCATTCAATTAATTAACATCATCACCGTGTTTGTTTTGTGGTGCAGACAGTCTGCTCCCTACCTCCAGCCACCGTGCTGGAGGCTCTGCTCACCCTCATTTTGAACTCGTTGCAGCGGATTTCTTCTCTAGCTGTTAGGTTTTATTTTTGGAGATGAGATATGGAGACTTCTTGTGCTCAGTGAAAGGGTTTTTTTTCCCTGAGACTTACCCCCTGCTGATCTTGTCTTGTCCAAGCTGCAGCCGAGTCAAAGCAGCCAAGCAGAGAGCTTCCCAAGAGCAATTACGGCAGTCGCTGGCAGCCGGCAGACCCTGCGCTGGGGAACGGGGCTGGGAGCGTGCGCCCAGCTAATGAAGGCCGATAGAAAACGCTTGTCTGGACCTGTTCGAGTCTCAGGGGCCTGCCAGGAGGGAGACTCCACTCCTTGACACTCTGACATCCAGCAAAACCGATTTCTGGCCAATTTCTAGAGACGTGATCGCTAGGATGGGGCTGTGTCTGCGTTCAGAGGTTGCTGAGCGGTTCCGCTGCTGCTCTGAGCACTGGGTTCGGTGGCCCCTGGGTGCTTCAGGGACTCTTCAGCCCAGGGGAGCTTTCTCTGAATGATTCTTTAAAGTTATGGTAGAGACAAGTTCCCTGACTGGCACCAGGACAGGGAGTTCGACTCTGCATCTTTAGGGCAGGTCTGCGGGTCTCGTCGCCCGCTTCTCCCGTCGCCTTTCGGCGTTTGCTAACAGCGAGATGCGATTTAGCCAAGTCTTTGTGGATCAGATTTCCAAAAGATGGCACATCTCCCCGAGCTGGCGGCCAAACCCGCCTCCCTCTCCGCGCCAGACGCTCTCCTGACCCCTCCGCTCCAGCCAGCAGCATCTAATCCCTTGCTTTTCCTTTCCAAACTTTCTGATCGCAGCCGCGACAGCGAGAAAGCTCCTCGGGCTCTTTTGAGAAGATGCCAGACGTGGAGGAGATGGTTTCTGTAGATCTTCCCGGTCCTTTTGGTAACCAAGATGGGCAGAGGGTGTCTGCCAAGCTGAATGTCACTTAATGGTGTTGGCCACCAAGAGAGAGGGGCTGCTTTAGGGCCATCAAGAATGTCCTGGGCCCGTCAGCTCATCGTTTTGGGCTTCCTCTGGTCCACCTTTACGTCTGTGCCCTTTCTGGGCTCCCCTTTCCGTGCTTCCCAGTGAAGGGAATGGCTCAAGGTGTTTGTATCCGCAAAGGAAAAAGCGTGGCCGTTGCCTGGGCATGCTGTGGGCACGGTCTTGGTAGAGTTTCTGAACTTTTTCAAGGAGGCAGGAAAAAACCCCCCAATTTCCTGGTCTTCCGGTGGTATAATTGAGGCCAGACTGGTGGCAGGCTCTGTGTGTGGATTAGATGGGCCAGACCCGTGAGCTTTCCTTGTTCTCCGGTTCTGGGAAGTGGAACGGGACTGGCTCTGCGGCTTTTCTCCCTCTGCTAAGGCTGGTGAGAGGTGTTTGACATCCCACCCCCGCCACGGCTGGCTCCTTCTCCCGCTTGTGCCCCCCGCTTGCCTCCATCCCTGTCAAAGCGTCTCGGGGAGGACTGTGGTGCGGCTTTTCCCAGGGCTGCCTCCCTCCATCCCCAAGCCTTGGACCTTATTTGAGAGAATCAGGGTTATCTTCCCACGTTCACCTCTGCTTGAAAGCACTTGCCATCTGTCTTCTGCTGTGGGAAGAAGAAATTAAACTGGGAGTGGAAGGGAAAGCTGGGAGAAGAGCTGCAGGAGGAGATCTGCCAGCGAGCTGAGCCCACCCCCAGCCCGGAGAGGAGCTTCGCGGTGGCTTTTTGGACACTTTACACCCCGGACGGTTGTTCCAGAGCTGCTGAGGTGCTGTTAAGGTCGCGACACACTTGCTCCTGTCTGCCTTCATGCTGAGGAAGATCCTCAGAAGACAAGAGGCCCCGGTTCGCAGGCCGCTGTCGGAGCTCAGCTCTCCCGTCTCCCCTCGAGTGTAACTTGCAGGAGCCTGCTGAGCCAGCCCGGTGGCTGCCGAGCTGTTCTCTGCCCTGAGTCACTCTCCGATGAATTAGATTTGTTCTCGCTGGTTTGTTTGTGGTTTTGACTCTCTGCTTGGCAGGTACTTTTTTTGGATGGGTTCTGGAGTTCGGCTTGGTCCTGCTTTGGACGGCCTCAAAGCCTGGGTCTGTAGAGCCCTTTTTAAAATGGCCAATACCGAGACGAAAATATTGGACTTCCATGTTGCATTAATTCTGCAAACATGGCAGAGGACATCCTAGGTAAACTGACATATGGTGTCCTGGCTGGTTTCCCCCGTTCCTCTGAGTAAGCTTTCTCTGTTCTCTTATTCCTACAGGCAATACTTAAAACAGGAAAGTCTTGACAAGAAAAGGAAAGAGTTTGACGCGAACGGCTGGTCGCTGCTGAGTAAGAGGAGCCAGGTAGGTGTGGGCAGGCAGAGGCTTGGAGAAGGGGTCTCCCTTAGCCCTTGCTTTTGTTTTCGGCCCTGATGCACCTTTCCTGGCTGGTTCTCCCGACGGCCACGTTGCCGTGGTAGCTCTACAGGGGGAACAAACCCCAGATCTTCGCTGGCGGGCTGCTTTGCTTTTTTTCCGTGGAAGGAGCAAGGCCTGCGTGAGCCCGGGGTCCCCAGTGCCACCACGATTCCTGCTGCCCGCCCGCTTGCCTTCATCTCCCCTGGCCTTCGCCCGTCCCTGCGGACCTGGCTTGCCAGGGCTCGTTTGAGAGGGGCCCTTTGCCTGCAGCGAGCGCCTGGGGACCGGCTCCTCGGGCAGTGACGTGTGGGGTTGTGTCCTGTCGTTACAGGAGATCCCGCAGCAGATGAACGGCAGCGACTGCGGGATGTTTGCCTGCAAATACGCCGACTGCATTACCAAAGACAAGCCCATCAACTTCACGCAGGTAATCCCCGCCCCGGCGTGCCCCTTGCGCTCGGGGAGAGACGTGGCACTTGTTTAGGTGTGTTCTGATTTTTCCAAATGCCCTTGGCCTCCTTCTCGGGGGGTTTAAAGTGCCCCCAGCCCACGCAGGGATCACAGAATCACAGAATAGTAGGGGTTGGAAGGGACCTCTGGGGTCCCCCAGCCCAGCCCCCTGCCCAAGCAGGGTCACCCAGAGCAGGCTGCACAGCACCGCGTCCAGGCAGGGCTGGAATATCTCCAGAGAAGGAGACTCCACAGCCTCCCTGGGCAGCCTGGGCCAAGGCTCCATCACCCTCAGAGGGAAGAAGTTCTTCCTCGGGTTCAGCTGGAGCTTCCTCTGCTTCAGTTTGTACCCGTTGCCCCTTGTCCTGTCGCTGGGCACCACTGGGAAGAGTCTGGCCCCGTCCTCCTGACCCCCACCCTGCAGATATTTAGAGGCGTTTCGAAGGTCCCCTCGCAGCCTTCTCTTCTCCAGGCTGAACAAGCCCAGCTCCCTCAGCCTCTCCTCGCAGAGGAGATGTTCCAGTCCCCTCCTCATCCTCGCAGCCCTCCGCTGGACTCTCTCCAGTAGCTCCTCATCTTTCTTGAACTGGGGAGCCCAGAACTGGACACAGTACTCCAGATGGGGCCTCACCAGGGCAGTGTAGAGGGGAAGGAGAACCTCCCTCGTCCTGCTGGCCACACTCTTCTTGATGCACCCCAGGATCCCATTGGCTTTCTTGGCAGCCAGGGCACACTGCTGGTGCTGCTGCTCCCTGGAGCGGGGCAGACGCCGGGCACTGCACCGGTGCTTTACACCGTGCAGAATCGTTCCTTTAAAGCCACCCTGGGGTCTCCTGGTGTGCTCGAATCCACGGGGCACATCACGGATGGGGAAAGCTCACAAACCCAGAATGGGACCTGCTCACAGTGGGAATGAAAGTGGGGCGTCGTAGCCCGAATCCCAGGGAATCTCAGTGTTACTTAACTGTCAGGCTCCGTGGAATACCCCGTGTGTGAATAATTTACTTCTAATTATTAGAGAATATTATCAGAACTACGTTATTGCCTAGATCTCGTCTGCTATGTGATTTTCAATAATTGGAAAGTAGATTTTTCCGCCCTGAGAAAGGCGCCGGTTACAAAGCTGCACCCAGGAGAGCGGCTGCGTGATCAGCGGCCCAGAATCATAGAATCATAGAACACTTTGGGTTGGAAGGGACCTTTAGAGGTCATCTAGCCCAACCCTCCTGCAGTGAGCAGGGACATCAACTAGACCAGGTTGCTCAGAGCCCCATCCAACCTGGCTTTGAATGTTTCCAGGGATGGGGCATCTACCACCTCTCTGGACAACCTGTTCCACTGTTTCACCACCCTCATCGTAAAAAATTTCTTGCTTATATCCAGTCTAAATCTACCCTCTTTTAGTTTAAAGCCATTAGTCCTTGTCCTATCGCAACAAGCCCTGCTGTAAATGTTTTCCCCATCTTTCCTATGGGCCCCCTTCAGGTACTGGAAGGCTGCTATAAGGTCTCCCTGCAGCCTTCTTTTCTCCAGGCTGAACAAGCCCAACTCTCTCAGCCTTTCCTCACAGGAGAGGTGTTCCAGCCCTCGGATCATCTTTGTGGCCCTACTCTGGACCCGCTCCAAGAGCTCCATGTCTTTTCTGTGCTGAGGGCTCCAGAGCTGGACACAGGACTCCAGCTGGGGTCTCACCAGAGCGGAGTAGAGGGGCAGAATCCCCTCCCTCGACCTGCTGGCCACGCTTCTCTTGATGCATCTCTCTCTGGGATGCATCTCATCAGGTCCCATAGGTGTATGTACTTTCAGGTTCCTCATATGGTCACAAACCTGGTCTTCCCTTACCGTGAGAACAGCTTTGCCCCACTGATCCCCATCTTGCAAGTCCATCAACTAGGGAGGGGTGAGTGTGGGGGTGCTCAGCGCCGTGCTGATGGGCGTCTTCTTTCTCTCCCCTCTCTTCCCACCCCCCCCAAAGCAACACATGCCCTACTTCCGAAAGCGAATGGCCTGGGAAATCCTCCACCGCAAGCTGCTATGATGACGCCGCGCGCCGCTCCCTGGCGAGCTTCTCTCGGAAGTGCCCGGATCTGCCCCGCGCGGGGGCCCTGCCCAGGGCTTCCCCCGGAGACGCAGCGAGCGAACTCTGTACCATATTTTTGATAAGACACCGTTCACGGACCAACGCGCAATAGAAACTTTCAGAAGCACACTTGCCTTTCCCCCCCCCCCCCTTTTTTTTTTTGTGTGTTTTTTTGTATTTCCAGACCTATTTTTACAAGCAATTTCAGGTGCTGAGACTTGAGGGGGCAGCTTCGGACATTGGAGGGACTTTGTCTTTCTGCTTTTCGCAGCTCTTGCCGCCGGCTTCGCCGAGCTGATGGCGTGACTCTGCGGGGGGAGGCTGGGCTTCGGGGAGGGGGAGAAGGCGCTTGGATGGCTCCGGATGCTCTGCGCGCTGGGAGAGCTCCGCGTCGGGCGGGCAGAAGCCGTCTGGGGGTGGATGTAGGGTGCGTTTGCGTGGAGAGGGAATTTTTTGATGTGTCCTCTGCTCCCGTGTTAGCCCCTCTCCACGCCAGCGTTCTCTCGCCCCTCCCAAGCTCTGCCCTAAGCCCGAGGCCGTACCCCAGCACCCTCGATTCCCGGGCCAGCCTGGCCGGGGGTCCCACGAGGGTGGCAGTGGGGGCTGGGGGGTCGCTGGGAGCATCTGGTTGGGTGGGTGCCGCTCTGGCGGAGTCGCTCTGCTTCCCGAGGGGTTGCTCTCCCGGTTCCTCAGCGTTGACTGTTTACGGAAATTCAGGTACCAAGCTGCCGCGCGGAGCCGGCGCGCCGATGGGTGCGTTGGTGTGCGTTTCCACACCTTCTCCGGAGTGACAGAGAACAAAGTCTGGGGGTTTTTTCCTCTTTTTTTGTTTCTTTTCCCCCTGCCCTGCCTTTGCCTCCTCGCAGGAGCTGGGGCCGCAGCTTCTTGCCACCTCTGTCCTGGTGCGGAGGGCCCCGGCGGAGCAGGAGGAATCGCTCCTCGCTCTCCCCGAGATTTTGCACGTGTTTTGCCTGGGGCCAGAGGCTGACACGAGGTCAGGGGCTGCGGCGAAGGCAGCGCGGGCACGGTGGGAAGAGCTCCCACAGGGATCTCCGGGCGCCCGGAGCGTGAGCCGCGGCCCCGTCCCTCGCGGCGGGGAGGAGTGCAAGGGCCAGAAGCACTTAAACGCTTCCAAAAATGGGGTTTCTGGGGGGGGGAGACCCCGCTGCTCCTGACCGCGTTGCCCCCGCTGCCGCTCCGGGCTCGCCACTGCCGTGCCGATGCTTCAGCTGTTTTAATTTATTCTCAAGTGCGATGTGGGAGGAAGCGGCGAGTGCTTGCCGAGCTTCCCAAGCCGCGGAACCTGCTTCTCTCTCCTGTACATAACCTTTTGAGGAGAAGTAAAGGACGAAATAATGCCCACTTTTGTATTTTTGTCCCCAGATCGGGGGGGGGGGATATTTTATACGTTTTTCTCTACCTGTAAGCAGTAGTTTTGTACAAAAGTTGGCCCTTCCGCCCCTTGCTCCCGCCAGGTTGTGTTCTTCGTTCGGCTGGTTTGTACCCCTTCCCTCGCCCCGCCATCTGTTTTATACCGAGTTCACTTACTGCCTTTTTCTATCTTTTATTGCAAGTAAAGATCTGAGGAAAAAAAACAAAACCCAGCTCCTGTAGCTTTTTCTCTGTCTGTACGCGTGGCGTGACCCCTGGTTAGCCAAAAGGAGCCGTGTCCCCGCACGGGGGGCCGGAGCCGCTTTGTGCCATCCGCCCCCCGCTGCCAACCCAGCGCTCGTGGGTGCTCGCAGCGCGGCGGCCCGGGAGCCCAGTTTGGCGGAGGAAGGAGCCGGAGCTGCTGCGAGCTGGAGTGAAAAGGCCTGGACAGCCACGTGCTGGGTGTCACCGCCACCAGTTTGGTGTCACCACCGCCGGTTTGGTGTCACCGCCGCTGGTTTGGTGTCACCGCTGCTGGTTTGGTGTCACCGCCGCCGGTTTGGTGTCACCGCCACCGATCTTGCTGCTTTCTGGAGCTGGAGGTGGCGAGTTGGGGACGGGGATTCTGTCCCAGTAACCTGCGCTGGGGCTTCGTCCCTTCCCGCCGCCCCGCTCTGGACAGTAGTTCTGGGCTGAAAGAGCCCCTTACGCCATCCCGGCAACAAAATCAACAACTCGCTTGTTTTCCTTGGCTCCCTGCTCCCGAAAAAGCCGGGGAGAAAATGGCCCCCGTCAAAGGCAGCTTGTGCCTGGGCTGTGCCCGTACCCCGAAAGGCTCCCAGCCCCTCCCCGGCCGCGCGGCTCCCAGCCCTCTGCGGCCACCAAAAATGCATTCAGCATTTATTCCTGCCCTTCTTTCTGGCTTATTAATAGAATAAATCATATTGCCCAGCCTGCCCGGCTGTCCCAGGCTGGGGATTTTCAGGTCATATTGACTTTTTCTCCTCCTTCCCGTATCCTTATTCCTAGACAGGAGCGAGGTTTTTGCCCGGCATTTCCAAAGAGCCGGTTGTGAGCGTCTCTGACATTCCTCGCGCGCGCACACGCGGCTTCTGTCAATACCCCCGGCGCTGTCTCCCAGCCCGGGCCTCAATGCTCCATTCATCCGCTCCCAGCGCCGTGCCTCGAAGTCGGGAATCGCCTGCCCCGCGCTGAGCTCCGTCGCTCGGGTGCCTCCCGGCGCGGTTCGCGCCGCCCCGGCCCCCCGTCTGCCCCCCGCGCAGGGGGTTTGCTGGGGGCTTCACGCGGAGCCTCGCGAGGAGCAGCGCTGCCGGACGGGGAGCCGGTGCTTCTCCGGGTGCCGCCGGGGCCTTTCGGAGCGGTGTCCCGATCCGCTCCGCTGCGAGAGCGCGGCTGTGCCCGGGCCGACGCCGCGGCCGCAGCCCTTGGTGGGTCTTGGCGAAAAGGCTGGGGGCTGCCATGGGTGGGGTGCTCCCTGCTCCCCGGGGCCCCTTGGCCACCCTTCCCTCCCAGCCCGGGCACCCTCCTGGCTTGGAGGGAGGATGACGAGGGTCGGATCTGCTGGAAATTCCCAGTTGTCCCCTTCTCCGGGCTCCCCTCCGTGGCGGGGCGGCCCCAGACCCCACGCCGCTCTCCGCAGCCGGTCCCAGCGTTGCCTCCAGTATTGGCGTGGACCGGGTGGGTTCGAACTGGGAGCGAGCCCCGTGCCGAGAGCCGGCTGGGGTCACCTCGCCGGCGGCCTCCAGCCTTCCCGCTCCGCTCGGCGGGCGCGCGGCCGCTCTCCGGCTCTCGGCGAAGCGCGAGGATGGGCCAGGACCTTCTCGGGGTCCCTCGGGCCACCGCTCGCTGCGTTCCCCAGCCCAGACGGGTCCCCAAGCCGTGGGGTCTCGCTGGGGACGATGGAGGAGCCCTGGCTTGGAGCTGTGGAGCTGGTCCGGTCTCCGCTGCGTTTTCGCTGCGGGTGAAGCACCCAGCCGGGCGCGGAGCTCTGGCTGTGGCGGTTTTGGGGGGCTGCTGACCCCCAGCCCCTTGAGCAAAGAGCAGGACCCCGACCGGAGGTGCTGGCCACAAGAGGTCCCTCGTGGGGACGCTCGGGTGATGCTCTCTGTCCAAAGGCCGGGTGCCCAAGCGCGGCCGTGCGTCCCGGGGGTCCCCGCACGCCCGGGAGACCCCCGTGAGCCTCCCCGTGGCTCCCAGGCATCCCACCCCACCCCATCGCCCCAAACCCCCTGGGCAAGGCGCGTCCCCGAGGGTGACAACGGTGACGAGCGTCTGTCCATCTCCCAAACCCCTCGAACGCCGAACCCATCGCCGCTGCTGTGAAAAAAAAACAAAAAGAAGAAAAAAAGAGGCCGAGAACCGCGCCGTTTGGGGACAAAAATGCCCCTTTGTGGGCCGCAGCCGGCGGCCGCGTGTTGCGCTTGGCGGCCGCATTGTTGGGTAAACTTTGTGCAGCCCGGCCGCCTCGCCGCCGGCGCGATCGTCAGCCGAGCTCCGGGAACGCCGAGGCCCGGATTTACGGCGTGCGCGGACACAGGCGCCCTTGTGCTGGGGGGGGGTGGGGGGGGCATCCCTGGCCCGTGGCCCCTTGGACCCCCAAACCGGGGGTGGATGCCCCGAAACCGGGGGTGGGTGCCCCGGGGGTGCGTTGGACCGCGAGCCCCCGAACCGGCGGGGGGAGGGTTTCCATCGGAGCGCTGGGTGCTTTTGGGGTCCCCCCCACCCCGATGTGGGGGTGCTCAAAGCCTCGGGGGCAGGGGGAGCTCCGCTTTGGGTCCAGTTCTTGGCATTTCGGGCCCTGGCGGGGGGGTTAATCCCAACGTCCCTCTTGTCCCCCCACCTTTGATTTCCTGGGGCGCTTGCTTCCCTCCGGGGGAAGGCTTGGGACCCCCCCACCCCCAGCAGCCAGGGTTCCCCGAATCCCCCCCCACCGGCGCTGGGGACTGCACAGCGCCGAGCCAGGCAGGACGCAGGATTCGGCCCGATGCCGGCTCAGCCCGGAGGACCCCGGCCCCACTGCCGTGACTCAGTTTCCCCTCTCGCCCCCAACCCACCAGCAGCGGGGGGAGGGGGGACACGGTCCCCCTCGATGTCAAAACCCCCCCCCAGTGCCACCACCGTGCAAGTTTTGGTCCCCAAACTGGACCAGTCGGGGCTGGCGGGGGCTGCACACTCCACGACACTCCTGATCGTAATTTCTGCTAACGACGGGCCCTGCCGCCCGCCGCCCTCCCGGGGTCCCCCCACGGACCCCCCCCACCCCGCTGATCCCCCCCAGCCCCGGCGCCTCATTAGGCCTCGCGACCCCGCTGCTTTTTTTCCGCTCCCTTTCCAAATAAAAACCCCGAGCCCCAAACCCCCGAGCCCCCCGCGGCCCCGTCCCGCCCCGAGCCCGGTCTCCGTTCAAACCGCGGGACCCTCGAGCCGGCCCCCGTCAGAAACGCTGCTTTTAGGGATTTTTTTTTTTTCTTTTTCTGATTTATTTAATTTTTTTTTCCCCCTTCATTTTTTTCCAGCATCCTCCGGCCGGGGACACAGAGGGCGGCTTTGTGCCGGCCGGAGGATGCCGCGGGGCAGCGCTTGGGGCCCTGGCTCCCTGCCACCCCAAATAGGTGGCTTTTTTATTTGGGGGGGGGGACACCCCACAGCATCAAAGGATGCTGAATCCCTCACTATTCCCCTCCCCCCCCAGCTCCAGCGTGGAAAAAAGGGGGTGAATCCCCCTCCGGGTTGAGAGCTGAGGGGTCTCGGGGGGTGCTGGGGGGTGGCTGACCCCGGAGCTGCACCCCGACAGCCTCAGCCCTGCCTGGATTTGGGGAGCCTTTTGGGGTCCCCCTTTGGGTTTGGGGTGGATAAACGGGGGTGTTGCGGCAGGGGTGGGCTTTGGGGGGCTCTGAGCGGCTGGGGGGGAGTCCCAGGAGACGGAGGTTGGGGATTTGTGTCCCCCTCCCCCAGCAGCCGGTGACCCCATATCTCACCCAGCCCCCCCAAACCATCCCTGTCTCCCCCCTCCCCGTAGGGATGCAGCATCAAGGGCCGACCCAGGGGACTTCAGGTGGGCGATTCGGGGGGCAACAGGCTCGGAGAGGGGTCGGACCCCCGGGGCCGGCTCCGGCAGCGCGGGAGATAACCGGGGCCGGAATCGGGGTTTCTATTTCTGGCCGTTTATTTACCCTGCGGCGGGCGGCGGCGGCGGGCGGCCGGTATTTATAGCTCCCGAACCACCGCAGCTCCCCTCCGGGGACGGATCCGGCCCCCACGACCGCCCCCCCGCTGCGGGGCTCGGCCTTCGGGGACCCTGAACCCCCCCAAATCAGGGGTTTCGCCTTTGGGCTGCCTCTCCCGGGGTGCTTGATCCCGGTGTCAGGGGACAGGGATGGGGACAGGCGGGGATGGCGGTGGCGGAGCATCCCCCACGCGGGGTTACGGGGCAGCCGGTGATATCCCCAGCCTGCCCCCCCCTTTCATTTGCACCCCAATAATGGGTCACCGAGGCCACCTCCATCATTTGACTGTTAAAAACAGCACTTTCTGCATCGCCTGTCCCAAACTGGCGGGGTTTGGCCCCAAAGCCGAGGCGCAGCGGCTGTTCCCGCGCCAGGGTGGCTTTATCCCCCCGCCGACCCCCCGCGACACCTCGAATCCCCCCCCTCAGCCCCGCAAACATCGCTGGCTTCTTTCCAGCCCTCATTAATTAGGGATAATCGCGGCTCTCATTAGCAGGAGCGCGCGCCTGCCAGTGCCCCCTGCCCCCCCCCCGCCCCCGGCACTGGCACCCGCAGCTTTCTGCCCTCTTGTTTTTGGGGGGGGGGGAAGAAGCCACCCCCAAAAGCGTTTTGGGGGCTCTTGGTGCCCCCCCCAAGGTTTGGGGTCTTTCCCAGCCCTGAAGCTGGTTTTGCCATGGGGATTCTCTGAGGTCTCGTACGAGGGTTGTGCCGGGGGTGGGGGTTGCTTCACCCCATTTTTGGAGGGGCTGCTCCAGACGTTCTGGGGGTCGATGCCCCTTAGCGGGGGGGGGGGAAAGGGGGGGGGTTACGGGCTGTGATTTGGGCTGCTCCTCCCAACCCCCTGCCTTTGGGGCAAAGCTTTCCCCTAGGCGGAACGTGCCGGACCCCGGCCTTAACGCTGCCCCCCCCTCCCCCAAGCCCTGCCCCAGATGTGGGGCACGAGGGTGCGAATCCCCCAACCCCCACCCCCCCCAAAAAATATAAAGAAACCCCAAATCACCACGCTCGCCCTCCAACCCCCCTGCGTGGCGGCGGGGGCCGGAGGCTCAAAGGGCCCCTTTGTGCGGCTCTGCCTTCCCCAAAGAGTCGCCTTTTCATCCCGGCCTCGGCGAGGAGGAGGAGGAGGAGGAGGAGGAGGAGGAGGAGGAGGAGGAGGAGGAGGAAGAGGCCGGCTTCGGGGGGCCTGAACCAGGGCGAATTATTTGACATCATCTCACAAAAATGCCGGCGTCTTCCTCGCCCCTCGGCCCCCCTGCCCACCTTTGCATTGGGGCTGGGGGCAGAGGACCCCCCCCCCCTTGGGGGAGGGGGGGCGGTGGACAAAGGGGGCTGTGTGTGATAAACCCCCCCAAAATGGGGGGAAAAAGGGCTTTTTTTGGAGCTTCGAGTGAGCCTGGGTCAGCTGGGAAAGGAGGTGGGGGGGATTCCCAGCTGGAGAAGGGGTTTGGAGGGGGGGAAGGGGGTGAACTGGGGCTCGGGGAGGGGTTTTGGGGGGGTCCGGGGTGTTTACGGAGCCTGGCGGTGCCTGGGTCACCCCCTCTGCTCCTGGGTGTCCCCAAATGCAGCTTTTGGGGACAAATCCACCCAAAACAGGGCCGCTGGTGGGGTACCGGGTGGTTCCCCCCGACCCCGGCGGGGGTTCAGACCCCATTTCGGGGGGGAAGCGAGCACCCCACCCCCGCTGCACCCACCCTGATCTCAAAAATATGAAATTAAACAGCAACAAGTGAAAGGGAAAAAACAAACAAACAAAAAAAAGTCCTTTTTCTGGCGACGCAGCCCCAGCCGGGGGGGGACAAAGCTCCTTTCTGCTCCCCGCTCCCATGCCGGCCAGGGGAAATATTTGGGGGGAGCTCTGAGGTTAAGGGGAGGTGCCAGCACCAAAAAAATGGCATCTTAAATTTCTTTTTTTTCCCCTTTTACTGAAAAACGCTCTTTTTAAAGAAAAAAAATAAGGGGGGGGGGAAGCGTCGTCTTTGCCCCTTAAAGCAAACGGGCGAGGGGGTGTCGGGGCCTGCGGGCGAGGAAATCCCTCTGTGTTGAGGCTGTTTTTATGGGATCGAGGGTGTTTGGGGAGAGCTCCAAAAAATGGGGAGAAATGGGGCTGAAATGGGGCAAAATGGGGCTGAAATGGGGCAAAATGGGGCAAAATGGGGCTGAAACGGGGCAAAATGGGGCTGAAATGGGGCAAAATGGGGCTGAAACAGGGCAAAATGGGGCCAAACAGGGCAAAATGGGGCTGAAATGGGGCTGAAACAGGGCAAAATGGGGCTGAAATGGGGCAAAATGGGGCCAAAATGGGGTCCAGTGCCTGAATTTCCGTGCCCTCCCCAGGTTGTTCTGCCCCCCAAGTTCTTGTTAATTAAAGGCAAAATTGGGTGGGTTTTTTTTTTTTGGGGGGGGGTGGAAGCGGCTGTTTTGGGGGTCCCAAGTGGGGTGAGGGGTTTTAGGGGGGTTTGGGGGGTTTTGGGGTCGGGGTGGGGGACGAGGCTCTGCTCACCTGGGAAGGGTTTGGGTCCCAAATCCGAGGGCTGGCGGTGGGACGGGGACGACTGCTGCTGCGTGGTGGCATCGGAGTGGGGACAGACCCCCACGGTTGGTGGCACCAAGGTGGGGACAATCCTGCTGGGTAGGGACAACCGACCGGTGGCATCGGGGCAGGGACAATCTCTAAGCTGGTGGCATCAGCGTAGGGATGGTCCCCGTGGCTGGTGGCATCAAGGTGGGGACAATCTCCCAGCTGGTGGCACCAGGGTGGGGACAGACCCTCTGGCAGGTGGCATCAGGGCAGGGTGGTGGCACCAGGTTGGGAAGAACGTCCTGGCTGGTGGCATCAAGGTGAGGACAGCATCCCCAGCCCCCATGACTGAGGTGGGGACATTCACCTGGGGTGGGTGGCATCAGGGTGGGGACAAACCCCCAGAGTGGGGACATCCCTTATGGGTAGCAGCATCATGGCAGGGACATCCCCACCTGACAGGGCCTCGTGGTGGTGATGCTGGTGGTGATGCTGGTGACGGTGGTGATGATGGTGATGATGGTGATGATGGTGATGATGGTAATGATGGTGATGATGGTGATGGTGGTGACAGTGCTGATGGTGACGATGGTGACGATGCTGGTGGTGATGCTGGTGGTGATGCTGGTGATGGTGGTGATGATGGTGACAGTGGCAATGCTGGTAATGATGCTGGTGGCGATGCTGGTGGTGGCGATGCTGGTGATGCTGGTGATGCTGGTGATGCTGGTGATGCTGGTGACAGTGGTGATGGTGATGATGGTGATGATGCTGATGGCAATGCTGGTGGTGGTGATGCTGGTGATGCTGGTGATGCTGGTGATGCTGGTGACAGTGGTGATGGTGATGATGGTAGCGATGCTGGTGGCGATGCTGGTGGTGATGGTGGTGATGGTGATGCTGGTGATGCTGGTGACACTGGTGACGCTGGTGACGGCGGTGGCGGCGGAGCCCCGGGGCGGGCAGAGTTAAGGCCGGGCGCTCTCATTCCTTCCACTCCCGCCAGGAATTCCTGAGCTGCCTTGGCCGCTTCCCGGCCGTCCCCTGATCGCCTTTCCAGAGCCCGCAACGGGGAGACCGGGGGGACGCCGGGATGCGGAGGAGTGGGGGGAGCACCCCAAAGCGGGGGGAACACCCCCAAAGTGGGGGGAACACCCCCAAAGTGGCTGAGTTTTTTTTGAAAGGGGTCGGGGCTACACGACGAGTTTTGGGTTCAAACCCCCCGTTTTTCAGCCACCTGCCCTGGCCGGGTGACGCCTCGGCACCCGCCCGTGCCCGAGATCCGGCGGCTGCGGGGGGGACGCACGCAGAGCCCAGGCCCCTCTGGGCACTTTTGGGGGGGGATTTGGGGGGGGGGGGGGGGGGGTGACAGAGACCCCGAGGATGTGCCCCCCCCCCCCACCCCGTGCCCCTCACCCAGAGTCGGGGCGCGGGGGGATGCTCCGTCCATCGCCCCCCTCCGCCGGGCTCGAGCTGCCGGCGGGGCCCGGTGACCCCCCAGAAGTGAGGAGGGGGCTCGGGGGGGGGGCCGCCACCGCGTTGTTATTTACTCCCAGCCCCGGTTTCCAGCGGAAAGCGGCCGCCGGAGCCAGGCCCTGGCCCCGCTCCCGGGTCTGCTCCCGGCCAGCGCCGGCCGCCGCCGAGGCTCCTCCACCTGCCCGGCGCTGGGACCCCCCCCCCGAGCCCCCCCGAGCCCCCCCCCAAGATGCGGCTGCGAACGAGCTTCGCTCCCCTTTCCCAGCTGGGGAAACTGAGGCACGGGGGGGGGAGGGGAAGCTCTTGGAGCAGAGCAGGAATGCGCAGTGGGGGGGGTCACCCATCACCTGCGGAGCACTTTGGGGGTGCGGAGGTGGGGGGCAGCTGGGGGGGGAGGCTTTGGGGGGGGGGGCTCAGCTGGAGCGACAGCCCCCGGAGTTGTTCTTGGCCGGTAACACAGGGGCTTTGTCCGCAGCGGCCTCGCGGGGGGCTCTGGGGGGGCTGGGGGGGCTCGGGGGCCTCGGGGGGGGGTGGGGAGGGTATGGGGGGGGTGGGCTGCAGCAGAGGTGCCCCATGGCTGCAGAGCGAGGGGCTGGCTGAGTGGGTGCCCACCCTCCAGCACCCGCCGTGCCCACGTCCGTCCCGCCCCGCCCCCCCCCCCGTCCCTCCCCATCCCCCCCCCCGCCCCTTCCCAAGCAGGAGATCAGGGGCAACACTCAAACCTCCCCCCCCTGTGCCCACCCACAGCCCCCTGCACAGCCCCTGGCCCGGGGCAGGATGGAGGACCCCCCCCCCCCCAAGCCTTGACCCCCCAGCTCTGCGAACCCCGACACCAAACCCACCCCCAGAGCCCCCCCCCCATTTATTATCATGGAACATTCGTGAGCAGGGGGTGGAAGAGGGTGGGTGGGGACCCCTTTTTTGGGGATGGGAACCTCTCTGTTGGGGATCCCCCTCTTTGAGGACCCCTTTTTTTGGGGACCCCCCCCCTTTCAGCTGCCGGGTGGGGGGCACGGGGGGGGGGGTCCGGCAGGGCCTGAGCTCGCAGCCTGGCACTGCTGAGGGAGCCCCAAAGCCCTTTTAAACCCCGGGGCAGCCCCCCCCCATCACCTGACTGCGCCCAGCACCCTCCCCGTCTGGGGGTGGCCCGGGGGTGGGGGGGGTCCCCCCCCTCATTTGCTCCAGACCCCAGATGTCCCCAGCCGGGGGAGGCCGCTTTGCCCAGCCCCCCCCCCCCCCCTCCTGGAGCCAGGTAGAGCCAGGGTGCGCACGTGGCGGGGGGGGGCCAAGCCCCCCCACTTTGAGCTTGGCCATGGGCTGGCAGATGTGTGTGCCCCCCCCCCCCCCAGCCTTGGGGTGCAGGGACCCCCGCCATCCACCTGAACCCCTTCCCTGGGGTGGGGGGAGCCTGGAGGGGGGGAGGGGGGCTTGGAAGGGTCAGGCCGTTTCCTGCCCCCCCCCTTGCACCCCCTGTTTGGGGGGGGGGGGTGTGTGTGTGATGGTGCTGTGCCCAGTTCCAGTCAGAGGAATGAAGGGGGGGGGTACACTGAGCTGGGGAGGGGGGGGTCCTGTGTCCCCCCTCGAACCCCCTCTTTCTGCTACCAACCAGGCAGAACTGAGGGTGCAGCAGGACTGGGGGGGGCTCGGGCAGAGATGGGGGGTCCGGGGGGGAGCCGGGTAGGGGCTGGAGCAGAGTGGGGAGGGGGACTTGGGGCAGGAACTGGGGGGGGGCCAGGTCCCCCCGAGGGCCTTGGCACCCTCTGTGTTTGGGGGGGTTCAACCTCTCCAGGGGCCTCAGTCCCCCCAGGCCCCCCCAGGGATGGTGGGGGGGGTCTCAGTCTGCCCAGGACCCCCATCATGGGATGGAATGGGGGGGGGGTGTGTCTCGATCTTCCAGGAACCCCAGAATGGAGGAGGGGGGTCTCAGCCCCCAGGGACCCCCCGGGAGGGGGGATTCAGTCCCTTGGGACCCCCGGATGGGATGAGATGGGGGGGGTCTCAGTCTTTCCAGGACCCGCAGGATGGAAGGGGGGGGGCGTCTCAGCCGCTAGGGACCCCCGGGATGGGATGAAGGGGTCTCAGCCTCCAGGGACCCCCAGATAGGATGAGATGGGGGGGGTCTCAGTCTTCCCGGGCCCCCTCGGGATGTAAGGGGGGGGGTCTCAGCCTTCAGGGACCCTTGGATGGGATGAGATGGGGGGGTGTCAGCCCCTAGGGGCCCCCGGGATGGGATGCGGGGGTCTCAGCCCCTAAGGACCCCTGGATGGGATGAGATGGGGCGGGGTCTCAGTCTCTCTGGGACCCCCGGCATGGAAGGGGGGGTCTCAGCCCCCAGGGACCCCCAGGATGGGATGAGATGGGGGGGTCTCAACCCCTAGGGACCGCCAGGATGGGATAGGGGGTGTCTCAGTCTTCCCGGGACCCCCACGATGGGGTGGGATGGGGGGGGTGTCCTCAGACCCTAGGGAACCCCAGGATGGGATGGGGGGGGTCCTCAGCCCCTAGGGAACCCCAGGATGGGATGGGGGGGGTCTCAGCCCCTAAGGACCCCCGGATGAGATGAGATGGGGGGGGTCTCAGTCTTCCCGGGACCCCCGCGATGGGATGGGATGGGCTGGGGGGGGTCTCACCCCCTCTCGCACCCCGACCTTCGCAGCTCCCCGCAGCCGGGCTGGGGACCCGGGGTGTGGGGGGTGTGTGTGTGGGGGGGGGCCCTCGCCCCCTCCTCCCCGTCCCCCCCGGCCCTCCCTCCCTGGCCGCCGGTGCCGTCCCGGAGGAGGGCCGGGGGGGGCCGGCCCGGCTCGGGTTACAGGGCGCGGGGGGCCGCGCCGGGACATATACGCGGCTGCGGGGCGGTGCGGGCACTGCCGGCCCGCCGCACGGTGAGGGGCCCGCGCCTCGCCATGCCCGGCCGCCCGCTCCGCCTCGCCGCCCTCCTCCTCCTCCTCCTCGCCGCCGTCGCCGCGCAGGACCGAGACCTCCGTGAGTACCGACCCCCCCCACCCCCCCGAGCCGAGCTCCGGGATGCGGGAGAGGGAGGGGGGGGGACACCGCGGGGGACACGGGGGACAGCGTGGCACGGGGGGGGAACGGCGTGGGGTGGGGTGGGGTGGGGGGCGTGGGGCGGCCGGGGGAAGTTGAAGGGAAGTTGGGGGGGGACAGCCTGGGTTGAGGGGGACACCGGGGGACAGCGTGGGATGGAGGGGGGACAGCGTGGGGACACCGGGGGACAGCGTGGGATGGAGGGAGACAGCGTGGGATGGAGGGGGGACAGCGTGGGGACACCGGGGGACAGCGTGGGGTAGAGGGGGACAGCATGGGATGGATGGGAAAGTTGAAGGATGGGGGGGGACACAGCCTGGGTTGAGGGGGACAGCATGGGGACAGTGTGGGGACAGTGTGGGGACAGTGTGGGGGCACCAGGGGACAGCGTGGGGTAGAGGGGGACAGCGTGGATGGAGGGGGGTGGTTTAAGGATGGTGGAGGGGGGACAGGCTGGGATGGAGGGGGACAATGTGGGACACTGAGGGACAGTGTGGGACAGAGGGGGAGAGCGTGGGACACTGGGGGACAGCACAAGGAGAGTGGGGGACACTGGGGGAACGCTGGGGGACAGCCTGGGGCAGAGGGGGACAGTGTGGACACTGGGGAGACGGTGGTAAGGGCACTGGGGGACAGCCTGGGACAGAGGGGGACAGCTGGGGTGGAGGGGGGACAGCGTTCGGACCACGGGGTGCAGCTGGGACAGTGGGGTGACACATGGGGACGGCAGGTTAGAGTGTGGGGACAGCGGGGGACAACCTGTGGTGGAGGAGACGGGCTGGGGCAGGGACACGGCAGGGACACTGGGGTGCTGCCGGGGGACAGGGGGAGCAGCCTGGGGATATGGGGTCCAGCTGGGGACACAGGGTGCAGCTGGGGATGGGGGGGTCCAGCCTGGGGACACCGAGGTCCAGCCCTGGGGTGCCGCCTGGGGATGCTGGGACACATCCTGGGGACCCTGGGGACTGGCCTGGGGACCCCA